>NW_008582913.1:402-606 GCF_000691845.1 Merops nubicus | reverse complement strand
TGAGTTTTGGCTGCAGGTGCACACCAGTACCTTGTTCCTGTCCCCTGCTTGCTTTACATAGTCTAAATTCCTGGTTCCTGGCACATGAACCTTTGTTTCTGCTCCAGGACCACCTTTTACAACACAGGCTTCCTGAAGTTCCCTCCAGCTGATAAGCACATTCTTTCCTTACCCTTTGATTTTATACTTGTTCTAGCTTCCTCA
>NW_008582913.1:0-203 GCF_000691845.1 Merops nubicus | reverse complement strand
AAATATTCCTGTTCATAAGAAACTCAATTTATTATATAGAAAACAGATGGGAACAGAAGATAAACTGATTAATAACCTCCTGTACCATAAATGGCTTCCATGAAGACTCAGAACTTACATATTGTATAAAGATCAAGTCACAATTTGAGAAACATGACAACCCCTGCCCCAAACATATATATATGTATATATATATTACTTAT
>NW_008582912.1:0-67042 GCF_000691845.1 Merops nubicus | reverse complement strand
GCCGCCCCGCCGCCCCCCTCCCCGGGCCGAGCGCGGCGCTTTCCGCCCGTGCGGGTGGGTCCCTTTCGGTAGGCCTTCAGCCCGGAGCCCGCCAGGAGGGGAAAACGGTCCGGCCGGCGGCATTTGTCACACGGCAAGGGTTCTGGTCACTACAGAAAAAAAAATCCCAGACAGCCCCCCCGGACTGTGAAAGGTCCTGAAAACTCGGGGGCTGCCTGCTGCCCTCCCCTGTAGCTTGCCGAGTTTTGGTCGCCTATGCAACTGGTACTTTTCTCCTTGTCAGCTGCAATTCGGGAGCTTCGCTTTTGGGCTCTTATCTTTAAATGTCAGCTCAACCTGCTAGCTCTTCCGCTTCCTTGTCCAGAAGAAAGCTTGCTGCCTTTTTTTTTATTTTTTTTTTTTTTAAATATACACTGCTAAATCTATTCAAATTGTTATGGTTAACCAGGCATAGAATGTGTCTCTGAATTTATTAGTTGGACAATTAGCAGAAGTAAGAAGTCCATAAATGGGAAGCATTGTATTTAATGCTCGACTAGAAATTAGAAAGGCATGCTACAAAAAGGAGAAATTTTACTTCCTAAATGCTGTTAAATTCTCCCGTAGTTTTCAGTGTTTGTGATGTGCTCACTCAAGTAGCAAAGGAAAAGAAGGCACAACAGAGATGTAGCAGTGTACTTAATATTGTAGTAGATGAGATGGCTGAAGGCTAAGAATCCATCTAAAATGCTGAACTTTAATCAGTGGCTCATAAGTGTTTAGGAAGAATCGCTATGTTAATACAAACTTGATACAATGATATATAAGCTGGTAAACCTGTTTGAAGTGGTGAGCTGTGTGAATAAGTACCTATGGTAATGTTACAGGTAAGCTAAATGGAAGCAGAATTTCTGTAGAAATCCTGGGGGGGGGGCGTTCAAGTTGATTTAAACAGAAATGGGGGAGTTTGTTTGGAGGGGGCTCTTGTTGTTGGGAGTGGGGAAGACTGGTGTTCTTTTTTTTCTTTTCTTAGTTTTTTTGAAAGAGGAGACTGGCAGTGATACAAATTATAAAAAAAAAAAAAAAAAAATGGCATGGATTGGATCTTTTGTTTGCGCTCTCTTCTATCATGCATAGTAAATGCATGTAACAGAAAGGTTACAAAGTTACCATGGAAATCCCAGCAGGGTTTATGCTTTGTAAATGGCTAACTTTTAGGTATTTTGAAGAGGAACTTCCATATCAGGAAGAACCACCATGAAGGTCATTTTGTTTGCAGTGGCATATATTAGCAGTGGAATGTGAAATCATCAGTATCATTTTTCTTGCGAATTCTTCAAAACAAATTACTCTTCATATACGTGTGGCTAAAAGCTCCTTTAGTGAGCCGTTCCCAAAGCAAAGGGCACTAGAGCGGAGATACGCCATTTCATTCGGGCTTCTTCAGGAGGTGACTTCCGCAATCTGAAGAGGTCTAGCTTAAAAAGTGCTTATATGTAAAATGGGCTTTTACTTGCCTGTTGCCGTCTTGTGCTGAGAGATGAGGAAGTTGTAGAATGCATGGCTACAGGAACGTCTGAAAGCGCCACGTAATTGGCTTGATGTAGATCGTGCATGATGTGTGGTTTAGATGTTTTGCTACCGCTCATGAAAACATACTGAAAACAAGCTAAACCCAGCGTTAATCCCAAGTGTCATCCTGACTCTGAAGTGAGTGTCAGTCAGTGATCAATAGACCACATTGCTTAAGGATACCATATGTTCTGCAGACACTTGGTTATGAGGACCCTGCGTGCTCCCTTGCCATGTAAGCAGTCAACTTTTAGGTTTGGATGAAGCTGATAGAAGTGGATCTGCAGTTGTGAATCGATTGAACTCTTCTGATACAAAGACTCGCAGACTTTCACAACTACCGATGAACAGGATATGAAGTGGGTTCCAAGAAAATTTGAAAAACAGATGGGCAAGATCACTAAGTGCTAAGAAGAAAGTGGTAAAGTGTAGATGTGGTTTATGTACTTGTACTGAGTGTAATGAAACATGCCTTAAATAGGCCCTAGGTCACACTTCTCACAGCAACGGGGTTATAGTTTAAAAAAGTGACTCTGTTTCTGATACAGCAGTTTCTTCAAAGCTTCTGCTAGCAAATATCCACTACAAATTTCTGTCTGTCCTGCTTCTTCTGCAAAGTGAAAGTGTATCTTGCTTCTAAGCAAATTTTCATATAAGTCTGCTCAAGATAAAAAAACACAACACTTATTCCTCAGTACTTAGCAAATGCATAGTATGAAATAAATTGGCAGGAAAAAAATGCTCTTTTTAGTTTATTCTGTTTAGCTTCACCAGAAAAATTACCTGATTACTAAAGACTGAAAGACTGCCTAAAGACAGCTTATGTTTTTACCTCCTTTTATCTCCAGTACAGATTCTTTCGTAGGACAGGGAAGGAGCTTGGGTAAGAACCCATATTGCTGAAGCTGCCTTTCCTTCCAAAATTCTGCAGTCCTCTGGGCTAGCATCCTTTTAGAACTTTGTCCAGCAGGTAAACTATCTTCTCCAGTGCTTGATTTTGGGTTTATTGCACAGCCTTTAACCCTTTGCTTCCTGGTGGAAGTAGTGAGTCTGTTTCCTCATAAAAAAAAAAAACTTTAACTAGGATTCTGTAGGTTATTAAATAAGGCATCCACAAAATATCTTTGGTTCACTCAAAGTTGTGCTTCCATAACAATACTTGTGTAACACCAAGGGGAAAAAAAAAAAAAAAAAAAAAAAAAACAAACAAACAAACATCATATTACTTGGTTTTATTTGCTTAAATAAAATTACTTGGTCAAGATAGAGAACTTGGGGGTATGACCTAAAGTAAATAAGCATCTAACAGACCCTCATTTGCTTCAAGCATTAAAAGCTCTGCTTGGAATTAGTTACAAAATGAATTGCAAAACATTGACAAAAATGTCTTTGTTTCTGTATTGTTCAGAATGAAGGCATTTTTAAAATGGATATTTTGCTTTAATGGAAGCCCAGGTCATATAATTTCCAAATGTACTGTACATGGGGATCTGGAAGCATAAATTTAAAGGCAGAATCCTGTTTAAAGGCCATTGTTAACATTTTTGGGTTGTTTTGAAGTAGTGATGAACAATACCACAACTGAAATATAGGTAAATTATGCTTGCACTATGGCACATCCAGTATAGTTTTCTGTGAGTTTTATATTTCTCTGTCATATATGGGACAAGAAATGAATGTGATTGAAGAATGCTCAGTATTTTGTTAGTCTGCATCATATAAATTGGACACTTGAGTCTTAGTCTCCACTATGTTTTGCATATGAAATGAGACATTTGTGCTTCACTGTGTTCTGTTAGTGTGACTTAGTGTTGCTAGATGGGATTCTGAAGACCTGCATTTCGTTTCTGGCTGCTCTGCTCTCAGCTAGGTGACATTAGGCAGATGACTTTGCTTACTCATGTCTCAGTTTCCTCATCCTTAGAATAGAGGTAATAATGCTTGCTTTTTTTGAAGGGGGGGAAAAAAAAGGTGTACCAGGTATTTATTATTAGCTGTGGTCGAGTGCCTAAGGACATCTTAAAAAGGTACAAGTAACCTAATTAATCTGTTTTGAACAGACATTGTAATTAGGCTGAACACTCAGCAGTAAGGCTGACTCCAAGTACTGTTCGGCAAAGACAGATTAGCCTCAAATTTAATTTTGAATTATTCTTGTTTTTTCAGGACAAGAAAATGTCACATTCGATTTAAAATATCCTAAACTAGTCTACTGCAGTTCACACCTGAAAATGTGTGTACAGCTGTTTGGGACTTCTCAGGTCCCTACAAACACTTCCAGAACTGGTGGATTTAGGGAAGCACTTCACATTTTTCCATTTGTGGATATATATTACTCTTTAAACAGTACTCTGTTCAAAACTTGCATTAGTAAAATATACATCCTGTTCTCAGTGGAACATAAACAGTCCTTAAAATACCTTTAGGTAGGTGCATGGGTAGGGGATTGGGTTTTCTTTAGTTTTGTTTTGTTTTTTTCCCCTCTTCTGAATTCTGTCAGCCTTCCTGTTAACACAGGAACTTGTATATGATGTAGATTCATATACATTTGACTAAATTTTCTTTATTGGAGCACATGTCTTTCTAAGACTCAGATCTGTTATTTTAACGCAAGATAAACTACTAGTGATGGCTAGTAGAAAAGTTTATTTAGTTACAGTATGTGTAGCAGCTCTACTGGAACAGTTTTATACATTGTGAATGATCATTTTTTACAATGTACCCTAAAATCTGTAGTAGAACAGATAAACATGTCCTTTACATTGGGAAACATTGGTTTAAGGGCTTAATGAGTGGATTAAAAGTCTCTTCGTCAACGTCTGGTCGCTTTGCTGCATTAGAGCCGAAGACATTACATGGCCTCTACTTAGATTCAGAGTAACAAAAGCCTGATGCTGTGTGCCACATGCCGCCAAGGTCTCAGCCTGCTTTTTGCCTTTGCTTTTTCTAGAAATCACTTGTACAACTGGTACAAATTGGTTGGTGGTAGGCTTTTTGCTTGTTTGTTTTGTTCTCTTTATGTGGGCCCAATAACTGAAGGGGTTCAGGAATGGACTGAGCATCTCTCATGAGGTACTGCTCTGTAGCACGGGCAAGGCATTTGTATGGTACTTTGAAGCTTTAATTATTAATGCTTGGTCTGCAGTTCCTGGCACACGGAAAAGAGATTCTTTGCTAATGTTTGGGGTGGGTGCTTTGTTTTTAAAGAAATGAGATTCATGTCATAAGATCCAATCCATAATTTCTCTTACTTTGAGATATGGTCTGGAAGTACTACATTGAAATGGAAACGAGTACTGCCATTAGTTGACAAAATGCTTTGTGCTCGTCTTTCCAGTAACATGTGTCTGCTAGTTTGTTTGAACTGCAGCAATGTAACTGTCGCACTGACACAAGTCCATGCCAGTTTTGTTACTGCTATTTTAAAGTTTCTGATCGCTTACTTTTTGACAGCTCACTAGTGAGTTAAACCGCTTGCATGGCAGTCTAGGCATGCATCCTACGGAGCTGAGTTCTGCTCTCTGGGTTTTCTCATTGTGCTTTGTGGGCTGCTTTCCTGAACCTTCAGAAATTCCATGACTATGTGAAACTAATGCAGTTCTGTGGCATCCATCAGTTTTGCTGGTGCAACTTCTGGCAGGTGGCAAGGAGGATATGGCCAAGTCCTGGAGTGAGCAGACACTAATATGAACAGGATAGCAGTGTGCAGTTCCTGGCTTGTGTTCATCTAAATGGACCAGCTCTGCTGGGAATTCTGCTGCTGTTGTACTGTGGGTAATAGAAGAGGCTGAAATCAAGCTATTCAGGGTAATGCATTTAACTTCACAAATAGGGTGAGCTGAGAGAGTTCACATGAACTGGCTCTGTTGTGAGATAGTGTTGATCTGATTATTTTTTAAGAATAGGCCACACCTATTTTTCTTGATATTTGGTATAGATATAGTTTCCTATACTGTGTGTCAACATTATGCTGGCTTTGGCTGTAATTCCTGTTTGCTGCTGCGCTGGTGCCTCTGAGTGGGCACACTGTGATGGCAAAACTGTGTTCTCAACAGTGCAGTTTGTCACTTCTGCTGGGCAGCCAGGGAAAAAAAAAAACAGAAATACTAGCATAAGCGTAGTTTGCTAGGACAACTGCTAAATGCCTTTGTAATTTTATTATAGATGCATAGATAGCTACCAGGTGCCAAATAAGAAATGATTGACTGAGAAGGGCTGAGCTATGAAAGTTAGTATTGGCAGATTTTCTGTGTGCTTTTTTTGTGCCATAAAGAAAGGTTGATACGTGGCAGATCCCAGGGAGGGTTTACTCTTGGCCTATTATGTAAGTCAGCAAAATTGGTCTGTGTTGGTAAAAAGCTTAATGTGGATGTGACTAAATTAGTTATCTTTTTCTGCCTCCAATTCGTATGGATTTCTTTAAGCTTCACTTCTTTTGCTGGCTACATATTGGGTTTTAAATGACCGAGAGTTTTGACTTATTCTCTAAATAAGTACAGAGAATCCAAAACCTATAATATCTGTTTTGTGTCTGTAATGTTATGTATGGTAGTCCGATGCTGAAGTAAACTGTTTTTTCTGTTGAAGTTATTCAAACATTTGCTATCCTGCAACATGGTAACAAGGCTCATGGATTTTAAGTTTCCATTAAACACAAGAACATGTTAACATGAAAGTGAAAGTAGCAGAACTAGTGCTATTTCTATTGAGAAGAACCAGGGGCACAGCTTCCCCCTAACTTCCCACACTCATTATTAAGAGTGCCACAAAATACAACAGGCAGCAGATCTACAGCCAGGAAAAGACATAATTAAGTCTGCAACACCAGGGTACTAGTAGATGTTATCAAAGTTCTGACAGAAATCACAGCAATAATGTGAGGCTCTGTCTGTTACACTTGCAAGCAGATAAGGTCAGGAAGGACAACTGCTCATGTCGATTACTACAGCAGTAGTAGTTTTCTGAATTAGTGCTGGGCCTTAAACCTGGAGAATATTGCTTGACTCTTGGAATGTAAGGGCTGATACACCTTTTTTTGTTAGCTCATAAAAGATAATACTCAAAACACTTAAAGGCCACCATAATGTACAATTTCTATATAAAACTGAAAAATAAAATACATGTTCATGAACTGTGTAAGTTCATATGTAACAGCCTTCTGTGTACTCATTTGCTAGACTATTGAAATAAAGACATTGCTAAAAGGAATAAGAGCTAATAGTAAATGTAATAGTAAATGTAAATGTAAACCTGATTTAGAAATCAGACTTCCAAATATTTGTGGTGCATAGCTGTTCTGAGATTGTTTTTCCATCTATCTATATGGATGTATAAATATTTTTTTCATATATAAGCTTCGTGTAACTTTTGAGGAGAAATCAAGAGCTGATGATTAAAAGGACCAGACAAAAAAAGTGGTGTTTGGGGTCTTGTTTTGTTTGGGGTTTTTTTGTTGTTTTTTTTTTTTTTTTGGGGGGGTTTTTTGTTTGTTTGTTTGTTTGGTTTTTTTTAAAGTTCCTAACATAGTCTAGCACAGGTAATAATAATAATAATAATGATATGGTTTAGTATATTGCTGGTGCTATAGTTTCCTTAGGAACTTTAACATGTATTTTTGATAACTGTCAAAAGGTATATTTGGTTCAGGTTTTTGTTGCAAATCACTTAGTGATGCAAGGCAGATCTGTGATGTAATTTTAGGATGGAAAAGCTCTACTTGGTTCATTGACCACACTGTGTGCTGCAACTGGAAGCTTTGCCCATACAGACATGAGGTGGTTGTTCAAAGAAATTGTCAAACTTGGTCAGCTGGTATTGCTGCTGAAAACCATGATGCACCATGTTGTGTTGCTTCACACTTGCACAGACAGCTATATGGTGAACATATTTTGTTGTTAGTTTTGTTTTGGTGCTTTTTCTTTCACTTCCTTAAATTAGTTTTCAACCAGATCAGGTTCACAGTCCAGTTCACTGTGTGGCTATATAAAGGTTTGTACTGGTGTATATCAACACATGGTCTGGGGCAGGAACAAACTGTTAGGGCAGGATAGGGCTGGTGATTCTTTCACGTTTTTTAATGTCTCTTTTTTTTCTCTCCCTTGCAACGCTGGTTTATGCAGCAAAATGTTTGAGATTACAGGCTGAGATTTACTCTCATGTATGTGACTTTGAGCTAGGGACTATGAAAAGAGTCCAGTTCTGCTGCAGGTGAATATACAGATAACGAACAGTTCAGGCACTGTCCATGGCAATTCTTTTTTAGCTTTGCACTCTACTAGCATAAGGTCTCAAAATATGCTGCATGTTCCAGTAAAAACCTGTTTGTCTGAAAAAGCTATTGGAAATAGAATTGGTTTGGACATCATGTATGGGTGGAAGGTGTAGTTTCATTTAGTTTGATGTTGAAGGTTGAGGACAGCCTTAAGGTTTTCTGGCAGTACGCTGGGCAAGTGTGGGGGTATGACCACAGCTTTATCTGCTGGCTTTCAGAAGCTGCTGTTAAACCTTTTGTGCACTCAAGGTAAGGAGTAGTCTTGAAAAACGCTGAGTCTTTTTGCTCTTCCTGTAACTTAACAAAAGAAAAAGTGACTGCACAACTGAAACAGATGGGATCAAATTCTCGAGTGAAAACAACTTACCATGCAAATTATGCTATAAAATTACTGTCCATAAAGATAATGAAGAGTGTAAGGTAGGACAGTTTGGTATTAATACATTTTTCAGTTACTGAACAGTTCTGTGAACCATTGAATAGAACTGTAAGCTGTTTGAATATTTAGTAGGAAAAAACCCAAACAATGACGAGCTGAATATTTGCAATAACAGAATACCTCTTAATGGTCACCTAAGCATCAATTAAAGCACCACTTAGAGGACTTTGAAGTACTATGTACAAGGTTGATGCTGTACTTCAGACATCTAGTCAAATAATGGTGAGAAAAAGGTTCGAAAATACAGTGCAAAAAGAACAAAATTTGGGATGAAGTGATTAAGTGTTTTTACAGTTCTCATGGTGTTGAATTAATTTTCAAAATTATAAATTCTTACTCCTTGTAGACATTAACAATCTCTGGGTGTCTTGTCTTTGTAATTCAGCTATGCCATTAGAATCTCAGAAATTATTTTTTATTTCTGCCGTTGGGGTGAAGGATTATCTTTAGAATAGAGTGGTTCTGTCAATTCCAGATGTTCCAAAGCTTTCTACTAACAACTGTCTTATTTAGGTTGTGTGGGCAGAAAACTTTATGCCAGTACTGAGATAAATGGAAAAAACTTGCTTAGTTCTGTTCTTCTGCCTACCTTTCTTATTTCTCTTCCACAGGAAGAGGAACATAACCCCTTTTATGATAGATTTTATGACTTACACTGTTTACATCACTTAGGTTATTAGATATGAGATTGGAATTGCTCTTTAATCATTGTGATGCATATTACCTTATTACTCGAATTTTTAAGTAATGCAAGTCAAAAAAAACTCCAAAACTATTGTTGAGAATTTAGAAGGAATGCCTGTTGACTCTGTGGCCTGTTGCTTTTTACAAGCATAATATGTAAACCCATCCACTGGTTTTCTACTAAATGTGTTTATTTGTATGGGAAGCCTTTGCAAAACAATTAAGTGGAATGTGTTTTAAGAGCATGTTCCCTTTCTAGACAGATCTGCATATGACATGGCAAGATTAGTTTCTCCCTAATTCTCAAATCATGTGGGCTACAAGACAAATGATGACATAGCAGTGTCAAGCTTTTCTTAAAAACAACATGCAGAAGAACATTATGCAGCTCTGAAGTTGTAAGGATGTCTGCTTGCAGTTCCCCATGTGCATGATGGGGTGAGGAGACAGAATACAGTAATTCAGATTCTAGGAAAGGATTATTGAAGACAGAGTCAAACTGAAGGCAAGGTTTCAAAGATTCTTCAATACTTTGTATTGAAAAGTATAAAAATAAGCACACTACAGATCTGCAGAACATTTTAAAAATGAGCAAAGCCTTTTTGTAGGACATGTTCTAAACATAGTGGCAGCGGTAGAAGAGTAAAAGTGATGTAAATTGTACATGCCTGGCTACTAGTGTAGCATTCTTGAACTGCTGCCCATTTAGGACTCGGCAATCTCCTTTAATGGAAGCGTGTTTTCTGCAATATTTCAGTTTGTTTGTTGCTTATTTATAAGCTCATATGAAGCTGGTGTTTTAGGCTGGGAATGACTGGATGTTAGAAGTTATCATTTGCAAACTATAATAGCTGAATAATTAGAGATCTTCAGCAAGGTTATTCAAATTTCGCTCTTGAAACTTAACACATTAAATAATGTGGGTGTTTTTTTTTTCTACAAGCTGCTAGGATTTGTGTCTTCAGTCTCTCTTCTCCTTAAGAGGTGGACACACAACATTTTGAAATTTAAAACAGATAGTACTTTAACATTAGAACAAAATAATTTATTTCAGGGATTGTTTTAAATGTTGTTCTTCCTTATTCATACCACTTAGTATGAGTCAAACTAAGTATTATTCTGTTGGGAGAAAATGTAATCAGTTTTAACTATTTATCCTTAGCAAGTTTGCTCAAATGTGATTCCCCATGACATATGTCACTTCATAAAGTTACATCTGAATGTAACTTCTTTCCTTTTCATTTTGTATATGCACTTTTCAAATTAAATGCACGTCTGTGCCAAAGTACATGACATTCATCAGCAGCTAACTTTTGTCTTGGGGGACAGACTCCTTTCTTGAATTCTGCCTTTTCTTGTAATGTGCTGCAAAATACAGAAACAATTTATGATTATTAATTTAAATGCTTTAGAAATTGCTATTCACCTGTACTAGGATTCTGTACAAGGGAGTGGGTGAATGTATTTTCAAGCTTTAATTAAACTGATTCTAACAGATTTTTTTGTAAAATCCTTAGCAGTTTAGGTGCAAGAAGAAAAAGAACATTGGTCTGCTCTAGAGTTGTATTCAGTATCATCTTCTATTTTTCAGTTTAGCAGCCAGTACTAATACTAAAGTGTTCTTTTTTGAAGTGTTTCTTTTTGATGAGAGTAACTCAGTGACACAGTTGGGGCAGCAGCTGCCATGCAAGCTGCCATGCGTGTGGGAATTGGTTTCTTTAACTCCAATTTGAGTCTTGAACCAGATGACCTTGGGCATGAAAGAAGGGCAAGGGAGGTGCAAGTTCTGCAAGCATTCTCCCGTTTTTGTAACTCTTTCCTGTCTATGATAGACAATACTCTTTTATGGACTCAAAGTAACATTTCATTTCTTTAGCATTTGTCTGCCTTCCTGTCTGATGCATTTACTTGAATTAATTTACTGTCAGTTTAAGGTCTATATGGTACTTCAAATAAACAGATTTTTAAAGCTTGACTACAGACATCCATATTTTGAATTTATTCACATAGACTTTCTAAAATACCCAGTTTAACACAAATTTTCTTCTTGATTTCTGTTTAGCATGTAGTATTTTCTGCAATTTCCTTCCCTGATTTTTATCTCGCACTTTGCCAAACATATGTTGAAAACATCAGATGTTTCTGATGACTTTTATTAATTTTTCCACTGTTACAAAGTAAGTTGTGTACTGTCCTGAAATACTGAAGTGTTTATTGCAGTGAATATGCTTGAAGCTTAGTACACAGTCAAGTACGTCTGCTTGGATTTCCTGCAAATCTGAGTTATAGCAGCAAGGAGCAGTTTGATGGCCTGTACTGAGAATGATCAGAGATGCCAGTTCCTCACTCATGGTTAGCAAAAGGGGAAGGGAAAGGCTCACTATGGTTCTGTCACCCTCAGAAAATGTGGAGAACCTGTGTTTAGGCAGGATTGGACGTACCCCAAAATATTTATAATAATGCCTGTTCATTGCATCCTGGTAAAACAGTGCGAGGGGTGTGAAAAAGAAAACAGTAATGCTCAGAAAGGCCAGAGAAGTGTACAGTTGAGAGGATCTTGGCCTGAGCTAAATATGTCTTATTTTGGAAGATGGTGTAGATAGATTGAGACTGTACTTTATTTTTGTGCAGTTTGATTTCTTTCTTTATTATAGAGGCTGCTTTTTAGTTTTCTCCTGTGACTCTTGACATCTTTAGTAGAATGCTTGAGAGCCTCAAAAAAGACACACACACACACACACACACACAAACTGCCTCCCCCCTCTGCCCTCTCAAATACAGTTAGGAAATAACCATGAGCACCTAAAATTTATATTTCTATCAGAATATACTGGTCTCTTTGATCAAGTAAAAGAAGCCATCATCCGACTGGTATTTTTCAGTGGAAAGTTAGTTTGTATATTTCTGTCTCCTGAAGATGACATGCTTTACATTAGATAGGTCATTATAGAGGAATATATAGTAGATACTCTTGGGAATGTAACATGTTAAACTTCAACCATAAATAGCTTCTGACTGCAGTGATTTCTCTTTTGAGCTTGGAGGACTTCTTCATAAAGGTTTTGCTGAATGTCATATCTAGGGTATTTTTGTTGCTCTTATTGATAAAGGATATATTCTACTTCAACATTTTTCATGCTACAGCTTCTATTACTAACTGAAGGTTTTTCTCAGGTTGGAAACTAAAATGCTTCTAAACTGTAATGACATGGAAAACTTCTAGCCTTGAAGAATGCCTTCAAAGTAATGAGCATATCAAAATCAATTACACTGAAACATTAGCAACAAATATTCCTAGAATGTTGGGGGTTTTTTTAAATTTCAAGTGTGCAAAAACTATTGTGTATATATGCCTTGAAAACTAGGGTGAGGCTTTTAATATTCAAAAATTTATCAATTTAACATAAACAGAAGTTAAATACCATGTTCAAGATTGCATTCACGTGATTGTTGCTGGAAAACATAGAATGCATGCATAATCTTACCCACTCTGAAAAAGGAAAGGCATTGAAATGACTGGCAAGTATTCATCATTGTGGGCTTTCTCAATACTCAGCAATATAAAAAGCAATATATCATTTCCCTGGTTTAATGCAGTTGTAAGGTGAGAACTTTTTGCCATTATTATGTAAACTTGGGTTTATAGCATATGCTTTAAATTTGCTTCTATAGGCACATCTATACAAGGTGCATTGTTGGTTTATGCTGCTTCATTTCTGTTACAGTACAGGTCTCATTGGAGCATTGGTTAGCTGGAAACTGTTGCTTTCCATTTTCAATTCAGCTTATATTGAAACTGCTGGTAACAGGAGATAGCTGGGAGAGAGTCCTATGCAAGTCTATATGGAAAATGGGAAACAGCTTACTTGGGAGATGGTACTGAGATTGAACATAAGGAGTAAAACTTTAAAAGAATGAGCATTAAGCAGTCCTTCAGCTAATATCATAGACTTTGGTTCAACACTTCTCGCTGTCGACTTCATATAAATGTCAGGGGTTCATTTTGGGTCATAAGAAGGTAGATTTGAGTTACTGTGCTGCAGGTTAGTGGGGGATGAGGGCTCCTAAAAATTAAGAAAATATAGAAAGTTTTTAAAACCAAAACCACCTGCAACATTAAGATTATTTTTTCTTTTCAGCCCACATAATCAGTAAGTGAGATCACCTGCCTCTTTTTCATTACTATTGCATATAAAGCAGTAAAGTCAGCAAATTTTCTCTTTGCTTATGTCATATGTTAAGATGGGCTTCTATTTCTTCATGACTTCTCCTAATACTTAGGGAATTCTTGACTAGAAAATGGATATTAAGAGCCAGTGAGAAATTTCCTACCGTATTTCAAGAGTCAGAGAAAGAAGGGTTTAAAAAAATGCTATTCAAATGTATCACAGCATACATCAGTGATGGTCTGTGAAAGTCAAATGGGGATGTGAAGTAATGCTTCTATAAATAACTCTGTGTTCATCCATAGACTTTTACTGAAAAGGCATGGAATGAGATGTCTGCATCTCTGCAAGTGGAATTTTGGGTGTGGCAATACTTATCCCCCATAGTGAAAAATGATCGTCTCTACTGGCCACCTGTGAAGACAAAGAAAGGGTTTAAGGAGGCTTTTCCATCCTTCCTTTACTGCTGAACATGAAAACAGGAGCAGTGTTTCCAGCTGGCTGGAGTGTAGAGTGTGAACTGAAGTAATTTCAGATACAATAGCCAAAACTAATGTGAAAGGACTCTCAATCCTAGAGTGTAAAGACATAATTTCTTGATATATAAACATACGTCCCTTTCCTGTAGTAACAGCTTCAGCTAACAAGCTGAGGAACCCATAAGCTATGATGAGCACTATTGTACAGTCCTAGAAAGCAAAAAAATCTGGTTCCTTCACCAAGATCTAGTATTTAGCCACTTGGCTTGCTGCCTCATAAAACAGATGTTAGTATTATCTCTGCTATGTATTGCTGCATTTATAATGTACAAAATACTTGGCTGCTAAAGTTGATGGCTTAATTAGAGTGGAATGTAGACTCTCAGCTCTTCCATTAGTTTTGCAGCAGCTAAAAATAGCTCTTGTAAAATATAATAAAGTTAAATGGACTAACATAGAAGTTGTCCGTGCTGAAAGCTGGAATTGTCAGAAACAAAGAAGTTTGGGATTTGGTTTTGTTATTTGTTTTTGTTGTTTTGTTTTGTCGTGTTGTTTTTGGTTTTTTTCAAATTGTCATTCTCTTTCCCAGCCAGAAGTGGAGATGGATCATACATGGATCACTTCATTCTGCTTTTTAGATTAAAGAAATTAGTTTGTTCTTCTTTAACAGCGTTCTGACAATTGTATGTGTTATTGAGAAATTCCTGGATACTAACTGAGAATTTCTTCTGCATCATTTCAATGAGCTGAGAATTTTAAGCTGCACTGAAAGAACAGCGAAGTCCTAAATTGTACTGACTTGTTTTTGCAGTAAAGCATTTCACCATTCTTCTCCTGTAGTTTAGTTAGAAAGTGTGTAACACTAAGTACCACCATTTACAGATGTGGCAATAGCTGATACTGTAATTTGTGGGTGAGCAGAATGGTCAATCTGTTGTGTTATCTGAGATATTAATGCCTTTTAATTAGTTAAGAGTAGCTATTATCTAATTCATTTTTATCATAATAGAAGAAAACCACTTACAAGTGGGAGTAGACCTGTTTGTCATTAAGTATTAATAACGGGGTTTGAGTTCCTTGGGGCTTTCTTTTGCTACTTCTGTGTAGTAATTAAAACTTCTTCACAAGCAGAAATTTAACCACACGTGTTTATCTTAGTGTTAACATTACAGCTGTTGAAAATGTCTAGTTGCAATGTCAACTTTACATTAAGTATATTTTTTGGGTGCATGCCCAACAAACTATCACCTTTGTACTGTATGCTTTGTATTTGAGGAGGAGTTACCCAAGTCATAAGGCATGATTGTGACTCATGTCTGTGCATTGACCTTTTTACCTTTGAAAATCTCTTCTACCAAATTAAATATCATATTATGTAGCTTGGATAATATAGTAAAAGTATTTTTTCCAATGTCTTGAGCTTATAGGTATGATATTATTCTGCTCTGAATGCTAAACAAAATTAGTTAAATATTTTATTGTAAAAAAAAAAAAGCCAATAAAAGCATGTATATTAGGGTGATATAAAAATATGCTTTCTGTAGCAGCAGAAATGCTATATTTTGGGTGTTTGCTTTAACACACAATTCAATAGGCACCGTACTGCTTGTATTTTATTTTGTGAAGGGGAAGAGTGTTTATTTCTTGTGGACAGATTACTAGGTTTTGTATTACTGGTACTTGGAGGCAAATTCTCCATACAACATTTTCATGACCTTAGCTTTATCTTAAATAGTTCTCTCTTCTAAGTTATGCTGGACTTTAAGCATTTCAGAGCAGTAAAATAACTGCTTGCACCAAACTTGAGCTTAGTGTAACTGCAGAGAAATCAGTCACGTCCTACTGAGACAAGTCTAATGGTAAGAATTTTTCTCAAAAAAACCCCCGTTGCTTTAGTCTCTAGCAGTAATTAAAAATGAGCGTATTAATTTCTAATATAAATGGATACCATGGATACCCCTATGTAGTATTTGGCAAGAATGTTAAAGTACACCTTATTTTAAAAGTACATTCTGTATATGTTCAAGAAATAGCTCTAGGCTATTAAGATGAAGTTTTTTATATATTTACATGATACAGAAAACTGCAGGTGTTCCCATGAAGAAAACAATAACTCCACATTTATTTGAAAGTGTTTAAAAGAACAAACATATGAAATAACCCCAAAGTCCACCAAAACCTAAATCCCTTTCAATGCTTATTTTTGGTATCAATTTTGAAATCTGTGGCTTTTTTCAGAGCAGCCTCAAACTATAAAACACACACAAGTAGTAATGTCTCTCCTATTTACAAGTCTTCACAATGTTACTTGTGTAATGGGATCTTATGAATTTTTCCCCAAAGAATGTCTCAAAAAGTGACTAATTTTTCTGGATCAGATTTGGAAACTGCAAAGTGTGCGTGGAATTGCTCTGTTGGCAGTAGGAGATATGACACACATGCATGTCCATTTTCACTGCCCAGTTCAGTATGTAAAGTGTACAGCTCCAGTTCAGAATCTGTGACTAAGGGACTTCTTTCTTAAAACATACTGTGCTGCTTTGAACCCTCTTTGATTTATCCAACTGTCATTTAATCCACCTGTTTTTCCTCATCATTTAAACAGGAGTATGTGTATTTATCATGTTACACATACATACTATGATAGCGTTGCAGGAATTAGATGAGAAATTATCATTTCGGTGCTCCTACTGCATGCATATAAGTAAGGCTGCATTTTAGAAGGAATTACTGTAGTTTTCCTGGCACATTTCTATAGTACATGATTATTGGAGATACTTCCAGCATGCAGTATGGAATCTCTCTCTCATGCCCCTCTCTGTAATCAATGTTGGCACAGCACTGCGTGGACACAACCTGTAGGCAGGTCTGTGCTGCCGTTGGAACACCTTCTGGGGAGCGTGCCCTTTGTGTTAGTAAACGCTGACCTAATCCAGGATTGTTCGTGGCTGGAAGCCTAGATGTTAGCAAAGAATCCCCAGGGAATTTTGTTACCCGCTTAGGTGCGAAGTTCTGGCTGAAAAGCCACCAGGCTTTTCATACAGGTGCTGTGGGACTGAGCGCTGCAGCCCGGCAGGTATCCTGTGATTAAAAGCAAACATTCCTCCTGAAGTGTTCATCGAGGCGGCAGCTGGAACTGGGAGAGGGGCAGAGGGAACCAGCTGACTGAGGACTGTAGGTTGGGCATCCCTGTTTTAAGGAAAACTTGTTAAAAATCTATTTAATCTCTTATAGATGCAGCCAAGTGCTCACTGTTTGCCCACAGGAGTTGACCCCCGTTTAATCAGTGTCCTACTTGAATTCATGCACGTATAATGCAATGCTCTATGGCATTTGTGCCTTAAACAGCCTCTTGTTACAAAGCAGAGAGCTGTGACTTAGATTAAATTTAAATCCTGATTTGTGACATGTTAGCACAGCAAACTAATGCCAAAATCTATTAAGCCTCCAATGTTTTTTTTTTTTGTTTTGTTTTTTTTTTGTTCTTGACATTGGGCAAGCACTGGGATCTTGACCACAATCACATTTGCTTCTGGGCAGGAGGAAATAGTCCATGTAGTTCCAGTAATCCAGACAAGCCATCACATCTGGTTTTATGAATGACTTCAGGGGGGAAGGGAAGTTTGCAATTGATTAACATTGTTCTTAAAATCAAAGACTACTGCAGTTTCAGGATTTACTATAGTGAGTTTCAGGGACCTTGGCAGTTAGCTCAGAAAAACAACTTTTTTTTATTCATTCTTTTATTTTTTTCCAAAAAGATTATTCAGAACATTATACTAAGAAACATAATAATTCCAAATCTGTACTTCCAGCCCTTCAAAATTAAATGAGAAATTAATAAACATTGAGTCTTTCTGGATTATGATAATTTTTTTAATCGTACATGATGAAAATCCTATTTTTATATTTGAAATTATAATAAATTATTAAATAGCCCATCATTTTTTACTGTAGTTGTCAAACAGGTTTTCTTATTGTTTAATTGTCTATTATCATCTATTAAAATGGTTACTTAATTTCAAGAGCATATAAAAATGAATATCAATAGCTGTAGGAAAGAAACCTGTCTTTTTTTCTTTCTTCTTTTTTTTCCTAAAAGCAGGTTGAGTGTGGGCTAGCAGCAAGTCAGTGTGAAGTGCAAATAATATTGTGCATGATTACCTGCCAGCTGTTAAGCATGCTGTAGTCTGAGGCTCCACTTATCTCTCTAGGACAGTGCTTACCAGAAGTAAGCAATCTGAATTCTTGCCCTATTCAATACCCCTGTGGTGAATAGATGGCACAACGCAGCGCGGCTGTGTGCTGCTCCTAGGAGCAAGTCTGGGGGAGTTATTAATGCCCAGGATTTTAGCATTGTCTTTTTTTTTTGTTTCTTAGAGGTGACAATTTGAGAATATTGTTTTGAATTTGAAGTCCTTCAGTTTATACCACCTCAGCAGGTTCTCTGATACATTTAGCTTTATGGTACTCTTTTCTGTTCAGCAATGTAGATGTTTTATTCTCAAATGGGAGTTTCAGTGACAAATGCTGCTCGGCAAGGCACCTGCTTTCACCAATTGTTTGGTTCACAATTGACCTTAGGAAAAAGTGTGAGGCCTCCTTGGGTTTTCATGAATGACTTTACTACTCTTTCACCTCATCAGCCAGACTCTGTATTATTAAAAGACATGCTCAGGCTACTACGCATTGTTTTCAGCAACTATACTTAAAACATTTCCCAGGAGTACAGAAACTGAAGGCTGATATCTTAAATTAATCTGTGTAGATAGATAGTTTTTGAGACAGGAATCAAAGTGAGGTTGAGTCGTTAGGCTGTTGCAGTAGGAAAGCTGTATGTGGGTTCCTTTTTCTTTTTTTTTTTTTTTATTCCCGTTCAGCAGTAGTATCTAATTTGTGCTCCTTGATAGTTTTTTGTAGCAAACATAGCTTCAGTTTCATTACATGCTGAAATGTTTCACAAATCTCCAGTCTGGCTCATAAACACGTATTTTGCCAATGCAAAGACTACGCACCGCTGCCTGCAGTCGCTCTCCACGCAGCCCAGGAGCAGCTTGTTGAGCAGTGCGGGGTGCCTGCTGCTGCTGCTGCTGCTGGGGCAGGGAACTAGGTCACCAGGCGTGTGCTGTGGCACTGGGGAGAAGGATGCTCTGCCGAATGGTCCGGTCTTGGAACCACCCAGCAAAGACTGGCTCCTCCCTTTTAACCAGCAGTCAGAACACGACCAGAATTAAAAAGGAAACTGAGAATCGATAACTGTCTGCCTGCTCTTTTGTCTTAGCTTTTAAAGCAGTGAGGCCTCTTCTCTGTTTTGCCAGCAGGAGTGGTTTAGTCATTATCTGCTTCAGAGCATTTCCACTCTTAAGGTATTTTATATTAAACGATTCTGGGAGGGAGAGTAAAGGAAGTGGCTGTGCAAAATCCGTTGATGGCTTCTTGGCATAGAGAACATGAATCATACCTTCTGTCTTTGCACCCTTCCTGCTTGACCCATTGCCTCTTTTGACATACTTAACTTTCAGATTGAAGGGACAGAACACCTATGTCGTAATGGATGAGAAGCCTAACCTGGGAGGGAGTTTATCCAAATGCAGGAAAGAATTTTTTGAAAGAATATTCAGCTTGGTCAAGAGGCTTGTAATAGGTTGTCGTCAAATGAAGCTGGGATATTTTAAACGTACCAGTTTAAAAGTCGAGTTTGAGTTTAGCGTTTGGGGAGGTGCCTTTCTTAATGAAAAAAAATCCTACCTCACTTCTCTTGCTGAACCCTTGGGTGTTCTATCCAGTTGCGTCCATCTTGGCATTATCTCCATTTTCAAATGGAACGCTGCTGCGGCTGCTCGTCTCTCCGGCCCCAGGACCCGCCTCGAACCTTCGCTGTGTCCCAGCAGCCAAGTGTCAGCGCAGGGGCAGAGCAGCTCCGCCTGCAGAACGCACGCCTGCTCTGCAGCCACAGTGACCTGCAGGGTCACCGGGTGCAGAGGTGTCTCCTTGGAAGACTGTTTATTTCACAGTGACTTTTGTGCCAGGTGACACATCTAGGTAACTAGGTGACAGGTACTTTTAGTTCTAAAGTATAATTAACTTTGGATGACAAGAGAGACAGAAGGATTATCATCTGTGGCTTTTGGGAGGATTTAAAGAGGAATGCTTAAAGGTATAGGCAATTCCAGTGTTGGCATTCACACTGTTGATCTCTGAGCTGTCTTGGAAGCAGATTGAAGAAGACTCCTTGTCCTGTAACCCTTAAGTCCAGGGACAAAGATGCTGCTGAGACTGCTCAAAATTGAGGAGAACTTTAACTTAATTGCTGGAAATTTGAAATGCAAATTGCAAATGATCATGGAGATTTCATTTAATTGAAGACTTGTTAGAGACTGTATCTGGAACAAGGGCTCCAAAAACGTGTTTAAGGAAGAACATAATATCTCTCTAACAGGTGGGACGTACGGCTTTTAGAGGGATAAAAACCTCCCCCTGTAACAAAATACATTATTGTTCAATACATAAACAATTAACTGAGGTCTCTTTGGGAAACCTTAGTCAAGAATATTTCTGAATTATTTATATTGTAATTGCATTGTTCTATTTGAAAAACGTACATTCTTGGCATAATTTTAGCATACTTCAGGTGCTGTTGGAATAAAAAATAAAGGCTTCCTTTCGGTTTTGGGGTTGTTTGTTGTTTTAGTGTTTTTTTACATTTACTACTTGTCTTTGTCCTGTGAACTTTGGAAAGTGTCATATCATGCTTTGAAGGAGGTAGATGATGAGTTTATTTCTAGGAAGCTTGCAGAACATGTGCAAAGGATTATGGTTTAAAAATACACACTTTATTTCCAAACACTGTTTTGATCTCTGTTTTTCAAGGCTAAATAGTAGTACACTAATATTGAAGCTCTTCTTTTACATCCTAAATTCTTATATTCTAGACAAACAGGGAAATCAAAGATCTGAATCTGACTTGGATATAGTTATTACTTAAATATAGTTTGCTCTATGAATTTATTTTCATTTCAGTTGTTTCTCGAAACACTCAACATATGGTGGTTGGTTTCCTTCATTATGGGTGTGAACCTTTGTACTAGTTGCTCATCAGTATTGATTATTCTTTTTAAAATGTTGGTTCTTTTTATACGCCTACATATGGAAACAATGTGATGTATTTCCCAGTACAACTATTAATAGCCTCTCTACATATGCATAATAAATTATTTATTTTCATCTGCACTTACAGAAATGTACATACAAGAATCATAAGTGCACTTTAAGTATAGAATTTGCATGGTTTTCCCCCTTTCATTTCTTACTCAGTTTGTCATTTCTAAATTGCTTGTTTGTCGTCTTTTTCACTGATAGACGAATTCTGTGGCAAGATGGTGATTCTGACTACTTTTAATATTTAAGAGTCTTTTAGTTGCTAACTTTTCTTCCCATAGCCGCTACTCTTAGTACAAAATATTTTCAAAAGAGGTTTAAAGATGATTTAGTAAACTTGTGAAATTATAAATGAGAACTAGTAGGTTGGATTTGACTTGTGGAAGGCGATATCACAGGTTGAAATAATTTGACCAGCATTATCTGTTGACATGTATGGCCCTGGCACCACCTTCATGATTCTCATTTTCCCCAAATGCTTTCAGAAGCAAACAAGTCTCTGTGGACTATGTCTAGAGGTGATATGTTCAGGGATGTTCTTACAATTTGTTAGCCCATTGCTGTGCTGCTTGAACTCCTTCCTGAATATTTTTTCCTACTGTTTTCTCTGCTGTATTGTTGGCATTTCCAACAGCAAATAATTATGTCAACTAATTTCACAGCCAAAATTTTCATATTGTAAATCATCCCTTCCAATACTTTACGCTAGTCTTTCAGAAATCTAGGAAATTTATTAATTATGTTTAGGAAAATTTAGTGGAAATTTGGTGTTTTGGGTAGTTATATACAGATCAGGCCACACATTTGCTAAATACATCCTGAATTATGCCTGGATCAGATTCTAAGGTCAAGACAGTGCTTCTTTGATCTTCACTGACTTGGCTTTAGCGAAGACCTCTTGGGTAGGACCTGGTGTCTACTCATTGCGCTTGGTCCTTTTATAAGACACTCAGGAAGTCTTATTGTGTATTGTACTTGTACATTCTTGATGTAGGTTCTATGACATGCCCTTTGTACTCTTACTCCTTGATGATATGTAAACATATATAAGGGACAAGCATAACCTCATATGTACTGGTGGTATGAAGACTTTTCATCCCCTGTCCCCGTACTACACCAACTTACTCATCACTGCAACTTTTTTTTTTTTCATTTATTTCAGCCTAGCTTGCCTGTGCAAGAAAGTGAGGGGGTTTTTGTTTGGTGATTTTTATTTTTTTTTTTTAAGTGAAAGTAAAAAAAAACAAAACTAGCGAATATATTTTCCAGTAACATCTTGACAAGTCTTTATAAAGATACCGGTATTTCTTTAAGCATTTGCAGACGTTACTGGTTTTGTTGTTTTTTTGTTTTTGTTTTTTACAATCTTTAAAAGGAATGTATTCTAATGAATGTATAAAAATTCATCATAGATAATAATTGTTATACATTAATCTTATTTCCTGTATCCATTTAGTCTATTAAAACACACAATTAAATCTAGAAAACTACAAATGTGAGTCATTAGCTCTGAGGCTTATAACTGCCAGGCAAGTAGCCATGACAAATCCAGAAGTATTTCAGTCTCTTGGTGTTAAAAATAGGCATAGTAAAGATGTCACTGAATTTAAAATAAACCTGTTGTAAAATGTAACTCCATTTACCATGCAATGTCTTGTGAGTTTGTTATTTTAGGGCAACATGAGTGTGGACCCATGGTTAGTGAATGGTCTTAGAAAGTGAGTGTTTAACATACAGAGGCCTAAATTCTAGTCATCATAAGTGTGCAACAAGAATTGTCAAGAAACAGTGTTTCCTGGTAGTTATATTACTGTTTTTCTTTCTAGGGGGATGCCAAAAGTCTTCTAGCCTCTGAGAATGTGATCCCTGGCCAGAAGTTGGACTTTTCGGATACAATGGTACAGCAGAAGCTGGACGAAGTAAAGGACCAAATCAAGCGGGAAATAAGGAAGGAACTTAAAATCAAGGAAGGAGCAGAGAACCTCAGGAAGGTCACAACAGATAAAAAGAACTTGGCCTATGTGGATAACATTTTGAAAAAATCAAATAAGAAGTTAGAAGACTTGCATCATAAGTTACAGGAGTTAAATGCACACATTGTTGTAACGGATCCAGAAGATGTTGCAGGTACCGTACGTTACTGTGAAATCAGATTTTCCTCTTGGCTTAGATACCCTGTATCCCATTTCACTTGAAAAAATTGCTCTGGGAATGAACAAATACATAGCTGGTGAGTTTGTTACTTATGTATGCCTCTGTTTTGATCCACAAATAAGTGTCCAGTCCCTTTGAGCTTTAAATTGTTTTCTAGGGAGCGTTGTATTTCATGGACTATTTGATGAAGCTCTAAATACTAATTTAACTGAAAGTGGAGAACTGGTACATATTATTACAATATTAAAATATTTTCTCAGTCACTATAATATTTCCTAATAGCTTTCTGCTGTATAAAAGCAAATTTCAGTAGCTCTTCCAGTGACTTTCTCTGAGTTATGCTGTAGGCATTAGTGTTAATACATCTTTTTGTACTATGGGGGGAAAAAAAATTATAACATTTGTACTTGAACGTTTTAGGATTTTGGGTTGTTGTTGTTTTTTTTAATTTTAACTTTTGAAAACTTTTTCCGTTATGCCATTTCTGGCTAACTTGTCAAACATTTTTTACTGTGGCAGCAATTTGTTAAGTCTTTTAAGACTTTTCCACAATGACCATTTAACCATTTTAAAGACCATTTGAAATTCATTCAATATCACATAATCACAAAACGGTTGTAATTTATGGTTTTAATTAATATTTTTTGTGGCATGGCAGTGAGTCAATGATAATTTTGAATGTATCTTTTAAAAATACCAGGCTTGGTATCTGGTGGTGGAATGTTTGGAAAGTAAACACAGCTTTTTCAGTTTTGTGGAATGACTTGGCAGACGTTGCCAGCCTGGTGATTTCACATTGCATAGACTCTCTTGGTGAAAACTCCATAAGCGTGCACAAGCCATTGAAGGTGTTTGTGAAATGAATGCCAAATGTTAAGAAGCTTGGGTAGCAGAATAAAAGGCCACATCATCCTTGTGAAGAAAGGTTGGTTACAGGAAGAATTTAGGCAGGTGATGTCTACAGTTCATACTGTCTTGCCGTGTGACATCCTGCAAAAGTGGTGAAGCATCCTTGGCAGCCTGCATGGTATTCTCTGAAGTTTTTGCTCTTTGTGAGATACAAGGGGTGGAGGGGACACACACCTGGAACTAGTGAGGCAAAGTAGTTGCTGCAGCATTAAATGGGAAATAATACAATAATTCATACTTCATACTATTGGGGTTTTAAGTAGGCACGAAGCATTCTGTTCCATGTTGGCTGAGGTTGATGAAAATCTGCTTTCATGTTGACTGACAGTAGTGTGGCTTTTAAAAACACAGGAAGAGAAGAACAGAAAGCAAGCTGTGTACAGACTGTGTATAGACAGATCTGTGCAGAATTTGTGAAGTTCATCTAATAGTAGAACTTGAAAAGCGGATGAGCACGGAATGCTCTTATTGGAATGCCCCCTTCCAGTGTAGCATTTTAAAACTCTCGCTCATTAAGTCATTGTGATGTATTGTCCTTGTGCATGACTTGGGAAATGCAGTAGGCCCTAAGAAAGCGTTTACCAGTTCTAAAGAGATAATTTGGGTACAAATATGTAAGTGACATTTTTCAGATCCTTCGTACACTTCTGAGAAGTGCCCGTTGCTTTTGTGAATAACTGTTAGCAGCCAGGCTTATCTCACCTCGTGGTCACACTTCATGAAGGGCTCAAGGATAAAAGATCATGGTAGTCTAAAAGACCTTAGTAGTCTACAGGCACCTACTCTCCAAAATTGAAATGCTGGAACTTTTTATACTGTTCACCTTGTAATTTAGTTGCCTGTCTCCTTCCTTATTCATGTTCACTAATTCATGGAGAGGGAGAACTCCCAGTAAACATTCTGTCTGTCTTGATACTAAGGGGTACAAGTCATCTAGGCAATATTCTGATTTTTAATACTGAAGTCTTATGTTTGACTTAAGGTATTAGTGAGTTTGGCCTTTTCAATATAAGGTTGGTAATAGAGAATTTACAAACACACACACTTGTCATGTTTTGTGTGTGTGTATATATGTATATATACACAATATTCAGCAAATACATAGACACGTGTCCCTGAAGATCACTGCCATTTGACAGAAGGTACCTCTGTGGACAGGTCCCAGGTATCTCAGTTTGGGAATTCTTGCTTTTGCTTGGGATTGGCAGTGAATTTAATAACAATTTACTAATGAATATGGGAGCTCTCCAGATAAGTGCATTGTTTCCAGATGTTAGCTTTATTCTGAGTTATCGTTTTTCACTTCAGCTTGTGTTTGACCTTTTCCTGGTTAGTTTAGTGACAAATGATTTAAAAGAGAGAAGGAGGTATATGGGGAAATGTTTAGACTGTGCAGAGCATGAATTCTGAAAATCAGGTAAAGAGGGTTCAAGAGCTGTAGGAGTCAAGATCTGTGTTGTCTTCATGTACTTTTATATACTTATATACTTTTATAGTTTGGGGGGGGGCGGCCCTATGTTTTTCCCTGTCTTCTAGAGTATATTGTATAGGGTTTTTCAGGTTCTAAGTAGCAAAGTCTGAACTGAGATCTGTTGAGAAGTAACACTAAGAGATTTGTTGCCTACAAGATGATGATCCCTTTGACCTGTCAGACGTGAACTCTGAAGATTTTTGGACTGTTTCTGTTAACAGGTTGAAAGTTCATTGTAGTAACTTGGGAAAGCCATTTAATCATTCATTGTTCCTGTATCTGAAAAGTGGGTGTGAACAGGTATTTGTAAAGTGCTCCAGATTTAGAGCTGTGAAGTGCCATGCAAGCTGTTATGACTCTTACCTTATGGTACCACGCAGTAACTTATGTTACTTTCTTAACAAACAACTAATTTGTAGTGTAACTTCTCTGTAATCAGCACAGTGTAATCAGTACATGTTAAAACCAATAAATGTAGTGTTCGTGAATCTACTGTAGAAAAATGTTTTAATAACATTCCATTTCAGGCAAGTGAAGATTTCCTGATGATAGTTTTTTACAGCTGAGAGCTTTCTATGTCCTAATGCCATAGGAAATAATTTTAACAACTATTTGAAGAGTTGATATTAAACCTTAACCAAAAAAGAGCCGCTTGACAAAAAGCTGTATTACTGAATTTGAGGGTAGAATTGGCAGCAAATGTGTGCTTCAGAAACAAAAGCATAACACAGGTTTACTTTACATTATGAGGTTGCTGGTGAATCTAGATTTGTTTTAGAAGAGGGACTTTGTACCTGGATCTGCCCTTATCATGTAGTATATTAGTCATACTGGAACAGAGTCTTAAAATTTGTAGGTCAGCACTTAAAAGTGAAGCAGAATGCAGCAGTACAAAAGTAGGACAAGCCTAGTGACCATTACTGCTGAAAATCTTAAGATGATTTTAATGTGTGACATGGAGATGATTACATCAGTCTTAGAGGTGAAGAAATTTTGTGTCTTGCAAGCATGCTTCTACACAGTAACATGGGTTAAATTTCTATTCTTTTTGTGTGTCTAAAATGTAGCAGTGGATACTGTGGGGTTTGATAGGACTCAGTGAAGTGTAAGATTAAAATAGTTTACCTATAGCAAGTCACTGATTTAATTAGGCATATAGTTGATACCTAGAATATGTATAAATGGGGAAATTAATCTGTTCCGTAGAGCTGAAGTAAAGATAGGTAAGGAGGTGAGAAGATGGGAAAAACCTTTGAGAAAATTGAGACAGGATAAAAAATGGAGAACGTGAAATCAAAAAGATGAGTTCATGCTGCTTCCATTTTCATAACTAGCTTCTAAGCTATCCACTTTACATCAAATTTGGCTGTAAGGGTCTCAAAGAAAATGAACTGTGTTTTTTGAGGTTATGACTAGCTGACAGGGGAATAAGAAAGACTGGGTAGTGGTTAATGTCTGAGACCAAAGTGTGTATATAAGACCAATTACTGGAAACTGGTAGAGGTAGCAAGCAAATTGGTAAAGGTAGTGACTTTTTCAACAGCAGAGTTCACCTGCATGGCTCATAACCATAGGAATGCCATGGTAACTTTTGGAAACCTTAATGTACAATAACATTATTGAAGCAATTATCTCATGCCATTTGTTTAGTAGTGAAAATTAGCTGTTACTGAATTGAAATTCAGTCAGACTTCAAAAGTTTCCAGGTCAGTGCTGGATGCTTTCTGAGTGCAGAATGTCCACTGCTGCCTTGAACTTACTGATGGCTTTGTTCAAGTGCTGATACAACCATCTGACTCCCTGAGGAAATGTCTCTTTTTTCCCTGCCTCCAGCAATGCCTAAACATGCATCACAGGTGTTTCTGTTGGATATGACCCTGATGAGGCTAACTGCAATTAAATATCCTCAAATAAGCTTAAAATTAACTACTTACCATAGGGCACTTGCTGCTATCTGAGTAGCTTAGCAGCATGCTGCAGTACCATCTGGGAACCCAAATTTGGGAAGTTACATTGAATACTAGAGTATGCACTGAGCTTATTCAAGAAATAGCATACCTAGCATCTGGGGAAGAGTCCCCAGAGAAACAAGCGCAGTCTCAGGAGAGTAGAGTTGTGTCACTAGTCTAATTTAGACAGGAGTGCTGGTGAAAGGCAATTTAGAAGCAAAACGTTTTTGCTGGTGAGCACTATGCAGAGACTCAAACTGGAAAAGTTTTCCAAAGAGCGGAGATCACAGTTAAGATAAACATTTCAGGCTGAGAACTGCCGTTGTCTTGATGCAATCCAGACATTTACAAAAAAAAGAAAAAAAGTTAAACCATCATTATTAACTTAAGTCTTATGAGTATATTTTCATGAAAACAGGATATTGCAGCTGCTGAGGAAGCAATACTGTAGCTCTTCCAGCAGCCTGGATGTGTGCTAACAAGCTGCACAAACCTCATTAGCATTAGACAGCAACTTTTATAGTTGTTCGGCAAAAATAGCTTGCTAGTTACCTGAAATGAAGTCAGATTCAGTGAAATACATCTGTTACTTCACTTGATATTTGTCAAGAAGAAAATGCTTAGGGGCACTAATCCATAGTCCAGCAAAGCTCTTGCTCTCCTATCCAAAGTTGGATTTCAATGCATCCAAAATGGCAAGTTTTGTACTGTCTTGATTGACCAACAAACATGGCAAACTAGAGAATCTCTTACATTCCCCAGTCCCTACTTACATACCTGAGTGAAGTATCAGTTTGGTATAAGTGCTTAACTCTTGTTCAACCATATAAGTAAATTACATTGATTACAATTATCTGGATGAATCAATTACTTATTTTTATTATGAAGATAACTAAATATCTCCAGATGAGATTCGAGCCCCTCTGTATAGCGCTTTGTAGAAATAGGTCAGCGAGAACTAGCCGTACTGAAGTGGTTACAACCTCAGCAGACATTACGAAGAGAAAGGGAAACAGCTAATACAGATGTAGCTTGTCGTGCTGCTGCAAAGATTGTCAGTGCTTTCCATACCAGGACCAGTTTGTCTGGTTGATTTAAAACTTTAATCTGAAGCCTGTAAGAAGCTACCTCAGGCTACGTACTGAATTGTCATGGGGTTCAGGGGAGAAGGAGTCACTTGGAAGCTATTTCTGAGAAGCTGTTCGTAAACTTTTTTTCTTTTGAAAAAAAAAAAAAAATCTTTGTTAGGAAACCAAACTGGTTTTTATTTAGGAGTTTAGTTAGCAGCTATTATGTATGAAGGCAAAAAATATTTCTACCTAGCAGTTCATACTACAGAACAGCTTCCTTTGATGCTTGTTACTAATAAAGCATATAGTAGATTTATTTAAACTAAATGGTAGAGGATAGTTTAGGTCCACAAGTGCAGACCAACTCTTGAGATGACTGAGGTACGTGGTGTGGTTACGCCACCACAGTGCAGACACACAAAGGCAGATAATAACAGCTGCTTGGGCAACCTGAACCGTGGTATCTCTAATTAGTCCTTGACTTGTAACTTGAGTGTTGTTTTAATGTAAAGGAAGACTGCTTGTGTGCATCTTTAAAAGCTGTGAAAACAGACTTCAGGAGCCAGGGATCATCAGAGGGCAGGATCTTTAAGTGGCAGAGACCTACATCATAGATTTAAAGTTGGTAAATATTCATTTATAAAATTATTCTACTTTACAAGGAGACTTGACTTTCAAGTTTTATGTTTGTTCCAATTTTTGAATAGATTATTAGATGATGATTCGTTGAATGTGAGGAGAGGATGAACAACAAAACAGATGAAGAATAACACAGATTTTTATTTTAAAAAACAGACAGACAGAACAGTTGATATTTTCTGTACTACCTCAAAGTAGTGAGAAAGCGGTAGAAGTCTTGGAGTGGCTTGAACTGAAGAGTGACTTAGCAACAGAGGAACTTAAAACTTCTCCTTATATGAAGTCTATCTAGCTTCAACAAAGATTGCAATTTAGGAGGAAATTACACAGCAAACTTGAAAGTAAAATGTATTAAATCTCCCAAACTAATTATCGGAAGCATCTACAAAAGAAATATGACACCTCATAATAGTAAATTGTAAGTTACACATGCAATGCCTGTGTTTTCTAATAATTGAGAAATTCAGGAACCTATTCCATCATCCTAGTTTGAATTCAAGGAAAATTAAGATTGGAATAAAAGACTGTGGTGTTGGTATCGAGTAAATATTCTCTTCCAGGAGACCAACTAATGTCATTTGCCCATAGAGAAGGTGTTCTCTCAGTTGTTAGGGTAGAAGAAATAAACGGCAAAAATACCACTCAGTGGACATAATTTATTCCCCTGTACAAAAAGCGTGAAAGAGGAGCCACTGGGACTGTTAGGGAAGACAGTTAGCTAAAAGGAGAGTTGTGTTCAAAAAAGTTAAATACTAGGAAATAGTCCAGTGGCCACTTATTTTCAGTTCTCTAACTGTTCATCTTGCAGAAGCTGTGATTAATAGACTTTTCTGGAGGAGGATAGAAATGTTAAGATGTTTGACTATATAATTTGATAAAATTAACTTGCATTCCATTAATTAATCCAGAAAGATGGAGCTCTAAATGCAGTAATACTGTCAAATGAAAAAGCTTTTATCCTCCCCACAGATCACAGCTGATCAATAACCTGTCTGCCTGTATGTCCAATTATCCCAGGTTTCTATTATGATTCCAGAGCAAAAATCATTCAGCTTTACAACTGAGGAAAAGGCTCATTTTATCTGTTCTTAATTTGGAAATAAAACACGTCTGCAATGTTCATACTAGAATTGGTGAGGATCTGCCTAATATCTGTATTTAGACTATGCTCATTAGTAGTGCATATTACTGTCCGAGTTCATTTTTAAAACACTTAGTTATAAAATTAGGCGTATAAGAAAGCTCGATGGAAAACTGCATTTTTAACTGCCTCAAGATTCCAGAAGAAATAAATCTCCTTTGAAACAAAAATAGAGCTAGCTGCAAACCTGCCAGTGCTGCCACTCCCGGAAGCGATTCGTGTGAATCAGGCCGTGTGTAGGAGTCGGAGGCTTTGGTGAGGCTTTGCGCCATCAGGCGCATTTGCCGCCCTGCTCCAAAGCAGCTCTGGACGGGAGGCTCGGGCTTAAGTCTGGTGTCCCAGCTTTCTTTAACCTCTAAGCCTAATAATTTATAGATTAGGGTGTTTTGGGGGGAGAGGGGCTTGAGTTTTGTTTTTCATGGGTTTTGGTGGGGTTCTTGTTTTGGGTTTGGTTTTTTTTTTTCCTACACAAATTACATCTTACCTTTAATTCACAGATTGTCCTAGGACTCCTGATACTCCAAATAGCGATCCTCGTTTTTCTACTAACAACAGATTGATGGCCTTAAAGAAGCAATTGGATATAGAACTGAAGGTAAAACAGGGAGCAGAAAATATGATACAGATGTACTCAAATGGCTCATCAAAGGTAAGGCTTTGGAATGCTTAAAGAACATGAAATAGATGGATTTTCATATTGCTGTGGTGTAAATATATAGTGTATAAACAACATGCAATTTCACTATTTTTCATTTGGGGTCTATCTTTGTTTCAACAGTTATGTCAAATCTGCTACAAATTACGGTAGTATTTTTTGTTGTGGTTTGATACGCACTCAAGTGTTTGTTTTATCAATTTCTCCACATGCAGTTCAACCTAAATAGCAAAGTCGGTTTACTATATTTAGTACATCTAGTAATCTTTCATCATGTGTGATTCACTTAGCAGCAAAGCTTCATATAGCACTGACTGGTATCTGATGCTTTTCCTAGCTCCACTTAAAAAAAAAAAAATCCATTAGTTTAAAGTTGTAATGTGCATGATAATTACACAAAAGGCAACAAGGCTAAGTATGCTTCTGAAATGGTCATCTAGTTGTAGTCGGCAGTAGAAAGATTTGTGCAAATAAGATATGTATAGTACTCCAATAGAGTTATTACAATCTGCATTAGTACATATGCACAGAAAATATACATAAAAATACTTTTTTTTAACAGAAGTGTTGTATTCTAGAGGTTGATCTGATAGCATCAAGCTGAAATTAAAAATAAAGCCACACTTACTTCTAGACCTGAACTTTAAATGCATGCTTGCTTGTTCTTTCTATCTCATGATAGAACTAGTTCTCCAACAAGGTGGGAGGGAAATGTTTCCTAGCCCCTGAATTGATTTGACTTAGTGTGTAGTCCTAACCATGTAATCGAATTCATGATACTCTTAAGAATCACTTAACTCAACTGCAAGACAAACAAAACTTTTTAAATGAAGGGTGGGGGAGATAAAGAAAGTCAACTCTACCTCGTTCTCCTCCCCCATATTTTATGGATATAAGGGAATCACAGTTCTCAAATGAGAAGGAGAAAAAAAAAAAAAGCTTTTGCTAAATAATTTACATTAGAAATAAATCTCCTTAGAAGAAATACAAGCATAGATGTAACAAATACTATGTAGTAGCTTTGTTAGATGTTTCTGTCTCCAATCAATAATAAATAAAATTGAAATGTTTTAAGTTCTTAACTGACTGAGCCAACACCTAGCTAGGTCTGTGAACTTATTAAAAATAAGCATTTGATTTGAAAAGTAAATATCTGTTAATAGTGTTGCTACCCTTTTTAATTGATACTAATGAGAAAGTGCGGGAAAGAAACTTCATACTTCTGAGTGAATTTCTGCTAGGGTCTGGTGGAGAGGCAAGTTACTTTGTATCTGCCTGCTGTATGACTTTTCTTACACCTCGAAAAAATCAGTAAATACTGCTCAGTCCCAGAAAAATTACATTAGACTAGATGGACTGTAGGTGCCATAAAGCTCATTCTGCCCCAGCAGAACTTCTGTTGAACCGGCTGGTACTTTGGTAGCCTTATCTGAAGGTAATCTGTAACCTACTAGCCTTGGGCAGATGGAAGAAATATCTGGAGTGCACTTTATGACTAAGGGCCAGGGAATGCTGTCCATGCACCACAGTCCTTCAGCTCCCAGAAACCCTGGAGTCTACATCCTCTGCAGCCATGTACTTAACATCAGGTACACTTAAAAATAATAATCAACTGACCCAAATGGATTAAAAGATGTACATGAATTATGTTCCTTATAAACCCTCGGTAAGTAACCTTATAACAGCCTGAAAAAGCTTAACTAAACACTCGGGCTATAATATTAAACATTGTTAGCAGGCTTTGATCAGGCTAGATAGAAAGGATAAATTCAGGCTTGCTTTACAATTGAGGCATGTAATTAAAATTGATGAATGAATCTTGAATTTGCAATTGGTAAGGGCTTAAATCAGCCTACCAAATTGTGTGTGTGTAGTAACTGGGCTGGGGAGAGCAAGCTGGAAAAGACAAACGCGTTGCCAGCCGCTTGAGCAGACAGGATGGAAACGGTGCGTATTCGTTCTCTCGTGTTCTTCAGACTCAGCTGTGAGTTCCCTTGGTAGGTTTACACTGTAGGCTTGAGCATGGTGGTTACATTTTAAAAAGCAGAGCTTAAAACAACTCAGGTGTCTGGATGAGGTGGGCAGAAGGGGCAGAATGTTCCTAGTTTGAATCTAACCCCAGTAATCCAGAAAGTTATTTAAAAAGTAACTGCAGGACTCTCTTTAAAACATATTAAACTCATATAAAGGCCTTTATTCAAGTGTATTTCCTCAGACTCGTGTGGATTTTCTAAGATCCCACGACAGCTTTGCAGATGAATTTTATAGGCACTGTCAGTTCTTCTGTAGTCAGGAGATGCCTTGGAATACCTTTGTACTCAGCCTCCCACACTAGAAGAGCTGCTGAGTATAACACATCCATTTTGATTCTGCAGACAGAATTTTCTATCTCTTGAAAACTTAGGAGTACCTCTTTAATCCTGAATTACCTCCTTTCTGCTCATTGAAGGGCTGGTATTGCCCCCGAGCAAGCAAATCCATTGCAGTAAGAGCATATGAGGAACAATCAAGAGCAGTAAGATCAAAAATGAGATATTTATACATCAGAATGTTGCATGGATAAGATTTAATACAGGATTCTAGGGTGGCTTGTAATCAGTTACTTAGATCTTATACTTTGCTGTAGACTGGTTATTTTTAAAGTTTGTTTGTATTTGATAAGGCATTTATTTAGGAAATTCAGTGTACTCATTAAATAATTGTATAGAATTGTAGAATTGTATACCTAACCTGGAATCTTAAAATATGAACACTTAGTGGTATCTCTCTGAAACGTTGATTAATACTAAAACTTAAAACCAAAAGTTCTGAGACTATGGTATACAGAGGGGGCACAATTTTTCTCCATGCAGTCAAAGCCTTTTTATGTGTCTGTCTTGGTGTATCTATACTGCAGAGCATGGGTGAGCATTAAAATATTTGAGTAACACATTAGGCACAAGGTTATAGAGGAGCTCTCTGAAGGTAAATTTTTCTCTTCTCAGCATACTGATTTTTCTCACAGTATACTTCATGGGGCCAGTATTTCTAGCTCTGGGTGTCTACAATGCAGTTCTTTGTCTTGGTTGTGGTAAGAGGAAGAATTGAATTTCTTTAACTTATTGAATAATTGAAAACCTCATTATGAAATTAAAAATATAAGTATAAACCATGTCTGTGCTAAAGGATCTTATTCATGAGGTTATAGATTGGCTACAAAATGAGTTAACCAAAATACCCTTTGGGCTATAACAAGTGTAATAATCTTCCAGAGTGACTACTATTAATTACTGTGACTGGTACTGCATAGACAGGACAAATTAACTGCCTTAAATTTTCTTATACTCCATTTTTTTGTTCTTATTGCTAGTCAGATCACCTTTAAGTTACTTGGTAATTCCCAGAACATACAGAGAGACAGGCAGCAGCCGTAGAAGTGCATGCAGTTCCATATGCAAGAAATATTTGATAATCCATTGAAAGTCAGATCTCCAGTAGCTGGAGGACAAAAAATGGTATACCTGAGAAACATGTGGATGGCTAGCTGTGCTTCTGACAACGAAATGGTATTATCAGTTAGCTTGAAAGTTTATCGTGAGAAATATTCTTTTCTAAACTGCTTCTTGTGCTGCTGCTTTTGAAAACAAAAACTGGTTAGCTCAGTTAGTTTATGTGGAAAGTACTGTACTTCAAGTTGCTGATGAAATAGCTAATGAAGTAACCCTTGTGTATTACGCACTTAATGCAAAAAATAATCTGCTCGGATTGGTTCAGAAAAACATACTGTGGACTTATTCATAATGTTATATAAGCTAACTTCGTATTTCTAATGTCCAGATTGAAAATCAGCTGAAATGAATTAATACAATGATTTTGATATGATTTAGTCTAGCAAATATGTCTGTTAGAATAGTTCTCAAGTGGTAAATGTGAGTAATTCTGTATAGGGTGAAAGTATTTTGCACTTAATAGCTCATCTTTCCTTAGTATCAGCTGACAAAACCTTAACCTACACATGTAATGTTGCTAGATCAGACCTACATTATTCATCCTTAAACAGGTACAGTTTCTGTGCAAGTGGCTTATAGTCTTTAATCAATCAGAATATGCCTGTCCTAACTTAATTTCCACTAATATGCTAATGTGGTGAGTTGAATTGGTCTGCTATACCAAATGAAGTACATAGATTCAGTTTCTTTTTCCTGAAGCATATGGGTTTTGAAGTTTTCAGTGTGTTTTGGTCCATGAAGGATTTACAATTTTAACTTGTTTGTTTGTTTTAATAGGATCGAAAACTTCTTGCCACAGCTCAGCAGATGCTCCAGGACAGCAAGACAAAAATAGAAGTCATAAGGATGCAGATTCTTCAGGCAGTCCAGACCAATGAATTGGCCTTTGATAATGGTGATGGAGTAGAAGGGAAATGTGAATCATTATTGTCAGAATACTATGTAGATATATACCCATGTGCCCACAGAATCATTATCAATTTCTAGTAGGAATCTTACACAAGCTTCATGAAACAAAAATAATCAGAGATGAGGGATACCACTATGTGTGTTAGGATGCTAAATACATCTGACTTGAAGCAAAATACCATAAGCTTAATGAAGAGAAATACAATCTCTCTTCATCATCCTTTTTGAACCTTATTCATTCCATTTTTGCTTTGTGGTCTTCATTCTCTCTTCATCTATGCTTTCTTTTGCCTTAACAAAAATTAGTAGGTTTCTTCAAATCATATAATCTTTTCGCTGTCCTAAAAAAAAAAGTCAGACACAGGTGCAAAGCCTGCTTGTCATACTTAAATAGATTGACTTTATTATTACCAGTGGGAGCACAGATGGAAGTAAATTTTTGCTGTCTTTATGAGTATATAGGCTAGACCGAGTAGTAAGGAACTATTTTGAAAACAACAAAAAAATCTAGTGTTTTTAAACCTAATTGATTTAAAATACTTGTACTGCATTTCAGAAGTAGTTTTAAACTTGCATTTCTCTCAAAATCTTTAAAGAAATAACAAATACTCCTGAGTTACAATAGCCTGAGCATACTATAGAACTGTGGGCATATCGGTACATCTCTAGTCTTGAACTTTATTCATATTCATTTCTGAGTGTTGAAGTTGTATGACAATGCTCATGATCAGGGCCTGGATATATCCTAGATAATTAAAAACTTGTGTGTGATTTGTTTTGTGGGATAGGGATTGGTTTTCTTTGGTTTTACACTTCTGACACTTCTGGCTTTTTTTGGGAAAAGCAAAACCATTTTACCATATGGCTTATATATACTATTTATTCAAAAGAAAAAGAAAAGTATTCAACCTAGGAAGGGCTTTGAAATGCTTTTTTCGTTGCTACTACTCTTGGAGCTTTAAGCAGAAAGGAATAAATCCAGGAGACTTTCTAATTCCGTTTAGGAAATCTAAACACTGTAAGAAGTGGACATTAGGATGGTTAACCTAAACCATTTAAGGAAGGCAGTGTATGGAACCTCTTACAGTCTCTGTGCTGGCAGAAGCCAAATTTCCTGGGATTTCATATGAAGCAGGAGAATTATCAGAAACTGATCAGGGATCTACTTAGCTACAGAGTAGTTTGAAAAAGAAATCCTCAGAGCGTGGTTCAGAAATGTGGAGTTCTTGCCAGCTGAGATGTGGCTTTTGTGCCTTAACTCCACTGGAGACACGTTCCTTTTCTCGTGTCCTCTAACATGTACAGCTCTTCAAGCAGTAGGACCTGTTCATTGGATTGAGGCCCTGATTAATTATTTCTTCTTTCAAATGCAGATCCTTAAAACTTAACTGTTGCTTTTATAACATACTTAAAATTTTGATTTGGGGTACCGAATCTGCATCTCTCTTTTTCTTTCTTTTTTTTTTTCTTCCCCCCTCTTTATTTTTTTTTTTTCTCACCTCTGCTGTGTTTATATGGGGGAATGGTTAATAGTAAGGAAATTAAACATGGATGTGGTCTTCAATGAAGATTGTTTTGTTTTTGTCTCTTTGCAGCAAAGCCTGTGATAAGCCCTCTTGAACTCCGAATGGAAGAATTACGGCATCATTTTAGGATAGAGTATGCTGTAGCAGAAGGTGCAAAAAATGTCATGAAATTACTTGGTTCTGGGAAAGTTACCGACAGAAAGGCACTTTCAGAAGTAATTTATGTCATTACAATTTCTGATACTTAATTTTACATTTTCTTCCAAGAAAAAAAAAATTAAATATTTCCATTTTTTTCTTTTAACTTTAAAAAGGCACAAGCAAGATTTAATGAATCAAGCCAGAAGTTGGACCTCTTGAAGTATTCACTGGAACAGAGATTGAATGAACTTCCTAAAAACCATCCCAAAAGCAGTATTATTATAGAGGAGCTTTCACTGGTCTCTTCACCCACATTAAGTCCTCGTCAAAGTGTAATATCTACTCAAAACCAGTATAGTACACTGTCCAAACCAGCAGCTTTAACAGGTATGATTTATGGAGTTATTTTATTTTACGGTTTAAAACAAGTTTTTAATGCCAGCTTTATTTCTTTCTGGACATATTTCATTGTTGTTCTTTTCCTAGACAAAGGCTTTTAGAATTCCCAAGTATCGATGTGCCAAAAAAAAAATGCAGATAAGTTTCTCTGATTTTTCTTTTTGTTGACTTTTTTAATAATCCTATTGAAAAAGTGAAATTCTGGCCTTAAGTTAGGTCACTATGTGATATTAATAGCATTTACTTAATGCCTTTCATCATTAGATCATCAAGCAGTCTAAAAGGTGGGTAAGTATCATTGTCCCCGTTTTATACATGGGGAAGCTTAGATTCAGAAGTGTTAAGTGACTTGCCCTGGTCATACAACAAATCAGTGGCAGAGCTGGAGGTAGGCACCCAGCTTTTCTCCCAGTCCCTATCTTATCCACTGAATTACACGGGATTCCTATAAGATGAGATTTATGCTATTAAAATGCACATTATATTTCTAAACCAAAGAGTGAGATCCTGACAAATATGCGTGGAAATACTGGAGCTTCTGTTTATTGCTGTGATTAGTTTTCCTTGCAATTAAACGTGGAAGTTATTTTCTTAGAGGCTTAGTCTGCTGTGAGGCAACAGTATGTTTATATGGAAATATAAGACTCCAGAACTTCTCATAGTTTGGGTTCACCTGGAATTGTTGTCCTTCATTGGAAGTAAACTGTTTCAAGAAATGAGCTGTACTTTAACAAACCTCCTAAATATTTGCCTCCCAGTGTTCTTAAAGAAAAGCAAATATTCTTGACTACATACATACTTCGGGGTATGTTGCTTTCCTAAATTTATTTAACAAGTAGTCACATAAAAATTATTAGTACAGACAGGTTTGGGGTTTGGTTTTGTTTCCTAAAACATTTTACATGTAACTGGTAAACCAACTCTTAACAGAGTGAGTTTATTACAGAAATAATCTGTAATTCAAATCTTACTTTAGTTATACATGTATAACTGAAACCAGAATTTAGTTCTAATGTACTGCGGGGTTATATTTAAAAACAAAAAGAGGAAGTCTTCTGCTGAGCTGCAGTAGTAATAAAATGGTGTGAGTCTGCTTGTCTTCCATTTTGGTTCAATAAGACACATAGGAAAAGGTAAAAAGCATCAGGACCTCAGCTGAGACCCCCTGCAGAATTGCAGTGTGGTGAGGGGAACTTTTTTTCATAGTATGGAATCTCGGATGAGCAGTGACTGTGGCAGGAAGTATCGTATCATGCCTTGGTGTTAAAACAGATATGTTTTTTTTTTTTTTTCTGTAATACATAATCATGGGTCAGGTACATTATGGTGAGAAGTGATTTCTCTTTAAACATGATTTACTGATACATATGAACAATTTCTAGTAGGAATTATCAAAACAGAGCAACACACTCCTGAAGTTCTTAATAGTTTCACTTTCATATTGGCTGCACAAAGAGCTTTTGAATTGAACTGGATTTAAATGAACAGTGTCTTTGTGTTTTCCTCTAATATTTCGTGAAAAATAGATCAGTGCTACTATCATACTTTCTAAAGTGCACTAACAGAACTTTCTGGTGCGCATCTGATCCTTATACAAGATTATAGCCTTTCTGCTTTTGAATTTTTTATTTTTTGGAATTTTGGAATGAAATACTCTTTTGCCTTTTAACCTGTTTGAGGAGCCAATAATAGTACCTCTCTGTCTTCAAAGCCTAATGCTAGTTGTCAGGTAGAGCTGTTGGTTTCTTGCAGGATGAGATTTCTCCTCAAACTGGATTTTTGGTGTCTCTTCCGTGGGCTATAATGTTGCCAGCCCGATTTAAGGTCAACTCTGAGTTAAATTTCTGTTACAAAGGAGTAGTTATAAGTTTCACAGTTAGGTACATTTCTTTTCAAAGAACACTGCACTTAGGAGCTGCATTTCTAGCTGTCAGTGTGATTATGAACCAGCTAATTTCACCACTTCTAATAGTTGATTTTGTTAGTGCCAGCAGTGTCACAATTTGACAGATGCTATCTTGTACGAGATGAGGTAAGCCTACTGTTCTTGTAACCTTCTGTGGTATTCAGATGTTTCTGTGCTGCTGGAGGAAACTCTTAAATTAGACCAGCAGCCTCTATGCCTCATTTGGTTAAAGATGTAGAGGATTTTTAAGAGTGGCTTCTTGTCTCAGCATTTCTAAATCCAAGTCCAGTCCAGTTGGAACAATGCATTTATTATGTACTAACTCAAATTTGACTTTAGCATGCAGCAGGCAAATGAGATTTCTGAATGTATCTTGAAGAAATTTGGAGTCTCAATAGTCAATGTGCTGACTTTAGCTACCAAAACAATTTATCTAATATTATCTGGTTATAAAAAAACTCAAGGAAAATTGTTATTTTTATATTCAAGATCCATCATTTTAATAAGAAACCTAGGATTTGTCATCTAAAAAAAATTAAATTTCTTAGCACCTGAACCCAAGTCACTTAGGTACTCAAGCAAAGAAACAAAAATATTTCGGAAACATGGAACAAAACCTTATTTTGTGTTATTTGGGTGAACTGTTGGTCCTTCTAGAAGGTTGAGTCCCACATATTTGACTTTTAATGCTTATTTTCAGTATATTCTTCTGACTTAGATCTGTCTCTTCATTTAATCTGATATTTCTGTTATACCCTGTGGGGGTCACAGTGCAAGCTATTGCCATAAATTATTAGTCATTCACTTTGTTTAGTAAGAACAAAAATCTTTGATAAATCACTGTCTGTCTTGTTCTAGGTACCCTGGAAGTTAGGCTAATGGGCTGCCAGGATATTTTGGAAAATGTCCCCGGTCGATCAAAAGCCACATCAATTGCACTACCTGGTTGGAGTCCAAATGAAGCCAGACCAACTTTCATGAGCAGACCCAGTCGAAGTAAAAGTGGAAGTAGTAGAAACCTTCTGAAAACTGATGACTTGTCTAGTTCAGTATACCCTTTACCTTTCTTATTATGTAGATCTGTTAGTTATATTTTGATGCATGTGCCATATACTGTGATTTGAAATACTAGATTGATTTGAGCCTTTAAACTTATCTGTTTCTTCATCTGTCAAGTTGTTTAAAAAAGCAAAAAAGAAACCACAACCACACTATTACACCCATAAGAACCCATTAAATATGAGCTAACATTTCTAAGAGAACCTTAGTGAAATTTTTTTTGTTTGTGGAAAATCTTAAAGATTTAAGCTGAGTTTGTGTACTTTACTTACAGATGAAGTCTGTGCTGTACTGAAGCTGGATAACACTGTGGTTGGTCAAACTAGCTGGAAACCTATTTCCAATCAGTCATGGGATCAGAAATTTACACTGGAACTAGACAGGGTAAAAATGTGGTCTTACTTCATTGACAGCTATAGTCGATCTATAGATTAATTTCATGTTACTTTTTTTTTTTTTCCTGTTGTTGTGATTATGTTAAAATTTCATATGTGCAACTATTCCTGTCCTTAACAGAATGAGCTCCCTGGAGTTAAGCTGTTATGCTGGGCTGGCATTTTAGAAATTTTGCCTTTTCTGACCTACAAACTGACGTATTTTTATCCAAGTTCTAACATTTAGCATCTTTTTTGCCTGAGATAGATGGTACTTAAATTTTTAATAGGATCATCAACTTCTCATTATTTATCGGTACATTCTAGTATCAGACAGTTTAGATATTTTGGTAAAGCTACGTCATAGGATTATTATAGTGCTTCTGTAAAAGTGTTCTCATGTGAAGCTTCAGGAATAATAAATTAATTCACTAAGAGTTCTTTCTTAGAATTTTAAATGTTACTTGGAAGATGCAAGTATCAAAATTATACGTGATGTTTCTTTTCTCACACCTTTTGAAGAGAATTTATATCATAGAATCATTTCGGTTGGAAAAGACCTTTAAGATCATCGGCTCCAACCATTACCCTAACACGACCAAGTCCACCACTAAACCATGTCCCTAAGCACCTTATCTACACATCTTTTAAACACTTCTAGGGATGGTGACTCCACCACTTCCCTGGGCACCTTCTTCCAGTGCTTGACAACACTTTTGGTGAAGTTTTTCCTAGTACCCAGCCTAAACCTCCCCTGGTGCAACTTGAGGCCATTTCCTCATATAGGTTTAATCAAGCATTTGTTTTGTAGATACCTGATAGTCATAGTATTTTAAGGTATAAGGATTTTTTTTTCCCCATCAGTGTTTAAAATAGAATGTAAATTAAACTGTATTTTAGGAGCCCAGATGTCATCTCCAGTATATATAAAACAATTGAGAAGGGGGGGGGAGGGGTGGAGCTCACCTTCCTGTTTTTGCTCTCTCCTCACCAAGCCCCACCCCGCTGAGCCACAAACCAGATTCCTTCCATCTAGGAAGGAAGCAGTTTCAGATGTGTAGGTAGAGAAATTCAATTTCTGGTTAAGAGTAGAGCAGAACTAAACTAGCAGCTATGGAGTCCTGAATCCTTGATTAGTTGTAGTCTTAAATCTCAGAATAGTCAAAAGTTTAAGAACTGATCCTTCCAGCCAGTATGTGTCATGTTCACTATTTAAGAACTGAATATTAGATGTTTTTTGGTGCCAGAGAAGGACCTTCTGCTGGGCATGACTACACACACTTCCATATTCGAAATGCACATTCCAAGCCCCATCTCTTTTTTCTTTTTTTTTTTTTTTATCTGTTGCTGCTGTGTAACTTTTGTTTCTTTTGAAAAGTACAGCTGTACAAAGACAGTAAATCGATGCGTCATGCTGGAATTAAACTATGCTAACTGAAATTAGTAACATCCAATGCTGCTGTTACATTTCATTGCAGGATTCTTCACCTTTTGTAACAAGCATACAAAGCACCCCAAGAATATATAAATCCCACTGGCGAGACAAAGCAGTAGTTCTTGTTAGTTTACAGTTTGGGGCTCCTCTTTAAGACCGTGTTACAAAAACTCTGTGTATTTATAGAGATACTGTATGAAGTCTTGCATCATAGTACGTATACAGGTACTAAAATGTCACTGGAGCTGTGACGTGCAGTCGATACTTGTGAATAACTTGGAAAACTAGTAAAGTTGAAGCATCTAAATACAGGTAAAAATTTGTCAGAGCTTGAGGTGAAATATCTTGAATTAGCACCGTTGTCAGACTGACTCAAAAAGTCATAACTGACTCTTTCCTTCTACTTTTGGGGAAATTTTACACTTACACTTCATTTGGACACCAACAACCACATCTGAACTGAAGTGAAATGCTACAGTCAGCTCAGTGGGAGCTTGCTCATCGTGGCTAGTTAGCCCTGGCTCCCTTTTAAAGTAACAGCTCTGCATCTTGGTCCTTGAGTTGCTAGATCTGACTGTAGAGAGGTAACTCTTGCAGAACAATTACTAACAAGTAATTTCCTGTGTATATGTTTCCTGTCGTAGTCACGTGAATTAGAAATCTCAGTTTATTGGCGTGACTGGAGATCTTTGTGTGCAGTAAAGTTTCTGAGGTTGGAAGATTTCTTGGATAACCAACGACATGGCATGTGTCTCTATCTTGAACCCCAGGGCACTCTGTTTGCAGAGGTAAGAATGTTTCTTTGAAGCACTTGAGCACACTTGCAAGTGTTATATTACAGAATAGTTTAAAAAGTTTTTCTTAAACTTCTAAGCATGAATTTTGTTTTGAAACTTGAATTATAACACACATTATTTGAACTGCAGGTTACGTTTTTTAACCCAGTTATTGAAAGAAGACCAAAACTCCAGAGACAGAAGAAAATTTTTTCAAAACAGCAAGGTGATTGTTTAATATAAATGTGTTAGAAAAAAAATCAGCTTAAAAAGTTTACATATCTGTGATATATTTTATACAGAGACCTAGTATTTGCCTGGGACTAAAGCTGCTGATAATGAAGGATTTGGCATTGCATTTAGAAATGTTTTGTTTTAGAATTCCGTTTTATGTATTAGCATTTAATAGTGAATAATTGCAAATCACTAAGGAATATGACAAATTCAGTTTGTTCTGCATAAACTGATGACTATGTGGGGTTTTTTTAATTATAGCTTTTGGTAATAAGTGAGGAAATTACTTGCACTCTATTTTATTTTTTCACAATATCCACAGGCAAAACGTTTCTCAGAGCTCCTCAAATGAATATTAATATTGCCACTTGGGGGAGGCTGGTAAGAAGAGCTATTCCTACAGTAAATCACTCTGGCACCTTCAGCCCTCAAGCACCAGTGGCTGCTACTGGGCCAGTGGTTGATGCACACATTCCTGAACTAACACTGTCACCCAGGTAGGTGATATCTACAATTTTCAAGCACTTTTAACAGCAAGAATAACAGTGAGGTGTTTATGTCCTCACGTACATAATGTATGTTAAATCTGTTTATTCTGCAATACTGCAGACCTTTCGATGTTTTAATTTTGGACATCCATTGTATACACGATCTACACACAAGATTTGTTGTGGGAGAAATCTACATAGCAAACAGTTTTAAAGTTGGTTTTCATACTATTAAAACAGTCGGTGCTATAAACTGAGGAGTTATCTTCTTGCCAGTGACTCTCCTGTAGCCAAATTGGACTTTGAACTTGAGCCTGAGCCTCCACCTGCTCCACCCCGTGCGTCTTCCCTTGGGGAAATATCTGAATCTTCTGAGATAAAGGCTCCTGATGTGCCATCTCAGGCAAGTAACTTTAAGAATTTTGAGCTATGCAGTTTAACAAAGTTGCAATATTGGCATCTTTATGATGGATTTCTTCCCTTATGTTTCAGTATATGCTCCCTTAACTTACACATACAGAATTGTTCTGTTACTCTTGGTGGGAAACAGTTTCCATGGCTGATGTGTTTAACTCTCCATGTCACAGAAGAGGGGAGGGGAAAAAAAAGCCCAAAATCATTAAGAGCATTGAGGAAAAAATGTTTTTAACAAAGAGCAGAATTACTGAAGCAATACGTTTCATCAGTCTGTTAAAAACTTGCTTATCTGTATCGTCTTAAAGTATATCATTTTAGCTTAGAAAATTCTTGTGTTAAAAATTTCTCATGCTTGTCATAAAATTTCTGCATTAATATGCCTTTGCAATCAGCTTTAAATTTTCAGATTTCATTTTTTCCACAGGATGAAGTAACAACTTTTGATTTTGAAAATGGCAGAAATAGTATTGTACCAAAACTCCAGCCTGAAGTAATCCATGAGTCTGATGCTCCCCATTCAGACATAAAACACACCAACACCCGAGAGCCTGAAGACAGAAGGTAAAAATGCAGTGGTTTTACTGTGGAGCTGAATAGCATTTCTTAAAGTTAAAAAGCTAGAAGTTTTTTGATGGGTTTTTTATTTACATAGGTCACAACAAAGATTTCAGTTCAGTCTGAAGGATTTCAGATGTTGTGCTGTACTGGGCAGAGGACATTTTGGAAAGGTAAGTGTCAAAAGGCTGTATCAAATGTCAAAGCTATATCAAAAACTAGATACAGCTCTAAAATGACTCACTTATCCTCTGTTCTAGGTGCTGTTGGCAGAGTACAAAAACACAAATGAGATGTTTGCTATAAAAGCCTTGAAGAAAGGCGATATTGTTGCTCGTGATGAAGTAGACAGGTCAGTTTGTAGAATAAAATACCCAGAGTCTATAAATGGATTACATTTTCTTTCTGAATGCAACACAACTGTAAGCTTTCAGGCAACAAGTAGTCATCTCCCTGCTTAGTTGGCTGCTGCAGAAATGTAGTCTGTCTTCTGGGGCAAGGAAGGAGCAGTGTGGCCCAGGAATACTGACTCATTTTAGTGCCTCTCTTACCATGTCTGTACTACAGCTCTGACTTAAAGCTGATCTGATCCTGTTTTTCATTTAAGTTCTCTTGCAATTACTTTTTCTAATTACTTGTTCAGTAGACTTCCATCACATTTCAGGAGGAAAGTAACTGTTTTCTTACTGACAGAAACGCCCATGATGGTATTTCTCAACCTGTAACATGCTTTCATACTTTGTCCATCATGTTAAGTCCTGTGTATGCTCCACTGTTGTTTTTCAGTCTTTTTGCCCCAAAAGTCAGATTTTTCTTTGCTTGGAAGTGGGAGTTACAAAACTGCCTAGCTTTAGTGGAATGAGGTGCTTTTTCAACTGTTCAATAGTGACTATATTCATTTGACTTGCAGGAAGAAAGATAAGCGTGTTAAGAAAAAGCTGCAAATTAACAAGTTGGCTTTAAGGAGAAGTAATCTGGAATTACTATATATAGATGTCTATACTGTTGTTACTGGTTTTCCACTTTAGCTGTTGTATAAAATGAAAGTGGTTTGAAGGTATCGTCACATGATATTAATGCATACTCAATGCAAGTCTGAGTATTTGGAAGGAAAATGGGTACAATTTCCATGAACTGCTAGGTTTCCTGTTTTGTTTGTGAAAGCTAAAAGTAATGTGTGTGCAAGTATTAAAACCTCTCTCTTGAAACAAAAAATGTTCTTATCTTACCCTGAGGAATTGAGGAAAAATATAAGATAGAAATTACTAATAGTTTTTTGAGAGTTGAAAAATTGTGGTTCAGGATTCAGCTTTAAATTTTTACTCATTTTCTGTTCACAGCTTGATGTGTGAAAAGCGAATATTTGAAACTGTGAATAGTGTAAGACATCCCTTCTTGGTGAACCTTTTTGCTTGTTTCCAAACCAAAGATCACGTTTGCTTTGTAATGGAATATGCTGCTGGTGGGGATCTGATGATGCACATTCATACTGATGTCTTCTCTGAACCCAGAGCAGTGTGAGTATCCAGTCCCTTTTTGTGGCATCAAGTGAAGGGCATTTTGTGCAGTGGAGAATTAAAATCTTTATCAGCACCTGCCTCTGTATTGTGTCATTTCAGTCAAGACTGGTTTAAGTTTTTAAAAGGGTCGGAGATTCTAACTCAGTTTGTTAGAAAGTGACGCATGCAGGTTTAATGTGCCTGAACCTACATGGAATTCAGAAATTACATATAAATATTTAATGTTTATAATACTTTTTTTTAAGATTACATTATAAAAGCTAAATTAAAAGTTAAAATAGCAGACAAGGGTAAAAAGGGAAAGAATAAGGCAAATTAGAAGTCCTTCAATGCCATGGCAGTGGACACTACAGAAAATTTATCCTCTGTGCCAAGTTGACATAGTACAGCTTGAAAGCTGCAGGTTTAATCATTTTTTGCCATCTGGCTTTAAAGCTCTGACCTTGTATAAAACTAATCAATACCTGAAAAAAAAAAAAAAAAGAAAACGATCTGTAATCTTCAGATGATGGTTAATAAAAAAGATCAGTAATAACGGACTTCACATTCTGAAAAGCAAAATTAAAATCACTTGAAATCTTAATTTTTTGAACAGATTCTATGCTGCATGTGTGGTTCTTGGACTTCAGTATTTACATGAACACAAAATAGTATATAGGTAAGTAGTCATTGTCCCATTTTCAGGAGACTAATTTCAGCTATTCTGAATAGTACTGAAGAAATGTCAGTAATGCAATTTTGTTCTCAAATGTTCATTTAGAGACTTGAAGTTGGATAACTTATTGCTCGACACTGAAGGCTTTGTGAAAATTGCTGACTTTGGTCTTTGCAAAGAAGGTAATGACCCTTAATTTTTCTTTCTGGGGGAATTCCATAATCTGTCTTACTCTTGGCTGTTCCTTGAGACTTTTGGACTCTTAAATATGTACACTGTGTACTCACCCTGTATCATTTGAAGGAAGACATACATCTCCGATTGTACGAATGCAGCGTTCCTAAGAAGGGATGAGGAGCATCCTCATTCTAAACGTGTTGATACTGTACAGTAAGATCAAGTACAATTATAATCCATACCTTATTCTTACTTTTTTACAAATTCATTATCTTTTTAACTATGAAATAGTCACAACTCTAAGTATGTGGAAATGACATGCAAAGTATACTATAGCTAAAATAAAGAAATCTATCCCAAAAAGGAAGCCTTGTATGCTAAAAAGTTACTTTCAGGCATCCCACTACTGGTAACTGCCTTTCATATAAGACATAAAATAGAGGTAGCAACTGAAATTGTAGTGTCTTTCTCAAACCCCATTTGGGGGGGAAGATCTGGAAAAGTTCATTTCGTTCTCAAGTTCTTATAGCCTGTCTTCCCTATCTTTTCCTTTTAGATAGCCTAAGAGGGAATTTAGTAAATGCAGTAGGTGTTTAAAGATATTTTGTCTTTAAAATCCTTGGGCAAGTCCTGTGACTTCATCTACAAACAAATCCCCACGAATGACTGAAGAAAACGAGAAGAAAAGCTCTTTGGTTTACTGACTACTACCATAAATGGTTTTAAGCTTTCTGCAGCACCTCCAAGTGTATTTATTGTTACATCAGACCATGTGGTGCTGATGTCCCATACTGTCCCCCTGTTGCAAATAGACAGGGCTTATTTTGAATAAAGTTGTTTGACTACACTCCACATTTTACTTTATGTAGTTTTGCAAGTGTGGAAGCATCCATAGTAGGTATGTTTGACTAGAGTTCCTCATTTTCTTCTATGAGCTAGAAGAAATATAGCATACAGTTGTGTCTTCGCAGGCAAAGATAAACTGGGTGACAGAGGTGTTACTGGAAGCTTATTTTAATTCATTGCATGTAGTTAAGGATAGAAAAACATATTCTTCATGGGAGAGAAGAATGGGGGAATGTTCTGCCTTATTGGCCTGAGCCTTCAGGACAGGCCCTGAAACTATAGTGTGAGCTGAAGTTGCTCTAGAGAGAGGTTTTACTTGCTGGAGGACTAGATTGTAGAATGGCAGAAAATCCTGCTTGCTTCTCATTAACTGTAACTTTTCAGGAATGGGATTTGGAGACAGAACAAGCACATTCTGTGGCACACCAGAATTTCTTGCTCCAGAGGTGCTGACAGAAACTTCCTATACAAGAGCTGTAGACTGGTGGGGTCTTGGTGTACTGATCTATGAGATGCTTGTGGGCGAGGTAAGTTCTAGTAAGAAACAATGGAGTCATAAAACCAATATATGTTAAAAAGGTTACAGAACTCAGAATACCAAATAGTCAACACTTAATGTGGCCTGTCACAGCTCTATCAATACTTGTATATACTATACGTATAGGCAAACCTCATTTTACAGTGAGCATCTCAATGCATTTCATAAAAAAAAAAAAAAAAAAGTATTAATACTGAGCAGCTACTTACCTGATACTAGCTGCTGTAATGTGAGAAGTTGGTGAGTCATGTCATGAGCTTGAATTATCAGCAGCTGTGGAAGTGATGAGTTGTAGCTGGTCCAAGACTTAAACTCTAGATTTTTGTTCTATTTTGTTTTTAATTACATCATTATGCCTTAAATTAAAGTAATGAGACCTTAATATCAGTGTCTCTGAGCAAGAACATAGCACATCTGGTTTGGGGACGCTCAGTTTCCAGCACACATCTGTTACCATCACATTTGGATGGGTACAGCTATAGCAGTTTTCCACTTCCAAATGCTTTTGGAGAGAAAATAAAGTCCTTAACTCCTGTAGCTTGAGTGGAAGTGAAATTTAATACATAAAACTAGATAGCAGTGAAAGATTATGCCCAACACAATGCTGTTCACCACTTGAATTACATATGCATTGAAAATAAAATGAGCTGGTAGAAATAATTTACTACTGGACAGTTATTTATCATTGCCTGTATTGCTTTCCTTCTGGCCATTTTGTTACAGAGTCACTCAGGTAGCACAGCGGTGGCTTACATAGATTTACTCATAACTTTCTTCTTTTTCAAAAAAGATGAGCGTTCAAATTCCAATTCCTTTGAGATAAAAAGCCTGTAGGGTGTTACCTACATCTGCCACTTCAAAGCAATTTGAAAACCCTTGAGCTGTAGCATGCTAGAAAAATATTACCAAAGCAAATTAATCTTGACTATGTTGCTTGTGAATGGTGGCTGTCCCAAAGAACTGATACATACTTTCCCCACTTCCTGTGTATCTTGTGTCAAAAACTCACTTAGGTGTTTCTGCTTCTTAAAAGCACATTTTTAAAGCATAGTCCTTCAGTAAGAATGAAGGGATAATATCAACTTGCCTTACTTTTCTCTCTTCGTTACGGAGAACTACCGTATCTGTCTCTGGAAAAAGGAAGACTTCATTTCAGGGTGTCTAATGCCAGACTGTCAGCTGAATATATGCAGTTTTCCATAGTGATTTTTAAGCCTACTTAATAGTTTGGGGTTTTTTATTACTTTCCTAACAGTCTCCTTTCCCTGGAGATGATGAAGAGGAGGTGTTTGACAGTATTGTAAATGATGAAGTAAGATATCCACGATTTCTGTCTACAGAAGCCATCTCTATCATGAGACGGGTAAGAACATAATATCACCATATTCCCTTCTTATCCTGTTCCTCTTCAACATTAAAGAAATTAATTACTTTTATGTGGAACTAAGTACTTTAAGAACTTATGCTTAGTATTTTTTTTCTACAGTTAAAATCCAGACTTGCTTCATTTATGCTGTGCCATGCTGCTTATCATCTTGAAATTGCAAAATGCCATTCCACTTCATTGAGAAGCAACTTTTTCTTTCAAAATGTAGAACAGTAGAGGCTCTATCTTCTCTCTGTATTGAGCTTCCTAGTCATACCTAATGAGAGAAGTTCATCTCTTTTCCTAACAGAACACTGCTGCATTGACCTATTTGCTAGATTAACATTGTCACATGAATATTTTAATTCAAAGACTTCTAAATCTTCTTGGTTTCATTCCAACTGGGGCAGGGAACACAACACACACGGGATCTGCAGTCCCATTCTTGGCAAAGAGCAGCTGATTTTGTTTATGATTGTCATTAGTGCTACTCCTTAGCCGAATGGCTCTACTTACCTAAAGAAGACCCTTGAACCTCTCTGAGTTAGAAGATTATCACAGTTAGAGAAGGGAATCGACTGGAGGTGATTCAAAGCCTTTGGAACCAACCTCTCCACTTGAATGTCTGCCATTAAATAGCAGTCTAGCACCCAATTCAGCAACTTGCTGCAGCCTGTAAGTTAAAGCATGTCACAGACTACTGTGACATAAGTAATAGCATAAATATTCTATAGCTTAAAATTATTTGCCTACTCCCAGGGAGAGCGTTTGTCCAGAGGAAAAAAAGGAAGAATACCGTGTTATGACAGTACCTGGGGAGGGCACTTTTACTGTGAAAATGCTGGTGCCTGCATCGCCAGGGGATTCCTGTGCTGCACCCAGAATACGTTTACCATTAACTTTGAGCTTATAGCTACTACTTGTAGCTGTGCTTGCACTGTTCCCATCTGAGAAACTTGTAGGTAATACAGAAGATGTTATTTTTTGATGGCTGCATCATGACTCTATCATCTCACCCTGATGCGGGGCACTCTGCCTGGAGCAGGGTTCTGCTCACAGCAGCATGATTCACACATGCAAACATCTAACTTCTGGTGTTAACTAGAAAACCCATTTATTTGGTTGGGCGTGTATAGCAGCATTCAGCCCTTTCTTGGTGAATTAACTGCTGTGAAATAGCTGGGCCCAGGAGACAGCAGAGTAGTCTCTCTTCTCAGCCAAGCGAGAAATACCAGCTTATGTAAATGCTGTAACCTCTGTGGCAAGAAGCACACCCTTCAGTATCTCTGTGCTCAACACTAGCCCCACAGATCATCTTGGGGTGCAAGATTTGGTAGCACAGGTTCTCTACATGTGCATAGCTAGCCCAGTGGTGGAATTGTGCCAACAGGTTCAGGCATCTCTAAAAGAGCATTGCTATCTCTAGCTACATATGTCTAGAGGACCAGGGATTTTCTATAGGTCAGGCAACATCCATTTCTATCACCTAATCTTGGTGTCAGCTCTTATACAGCAGCACTTATCTTCCCCTAGTTCCTACCCCTGAACTTTTACACTCAAATCTTGCGTGTTTTGTCAGCTGCTACGAAGAAATCCAGACCGGCGTCTTGGAGCTGGAGAAAAAGATGCTGAGGATGTGAAAAAGCATCACTTTTTCAGGGTCAGTACAACCTACTATTACTTCTAAGGATGCTAAGGAGTAGTAGACAGTAAACTAAAGATCAGCTGGTTTGTTTTACAGCTAATCGATTGGAATGCTTTACTGGCTAAGAAAGTGAAGCCTCCTTTTGTACCCACCATTAGAGGACGAGAAGATGTTAGTAATTTTGATGACGAATTTACCTCCGAAGCACCTATCCTCACTCCACCTCGGGAACCAAGGATACTTTCAGAAGAAGAGCAGGAAATGTTCAGCGATTTTGATTACATTGCTGATTGGTGTTAACTTCTAGACACTGTGAAACCCCAGCTGACTGGCTCACAAGAATGCCTCTCTCAGAAGAATACCAACCCTTCAATTGCTCTCTGTGCCACCTGTAGCTTCTGGTTTTTTTAAAATCACATGAAGATTCTTTTAAGTACTGTTTTAACACTCATGAAGAGTGGCCTCTTTGTATATTGTTTTTTATCTGAGCACTGGAAAGCAGGTCTACGGAGTTCTTATGCTGAGTTAGTGAACCCAGGCTGTCTTAAGCTTCCCACACACGTGCACACTTGAATCTGTAACTGTTGCTCTCACTCCTTTAAAGCAGATAACATCACTTTTTAAAGTATCTGCCTTACGTGGGGAAAGCAGACTTTGGGCTAGGTAATCACTTCTCTCTACTCAGCCACAGTGAAAGAGAAGTTTGGGATAGAGATCACACACAGAACGTGGTTCTAGCTGGAGCAGGCAAATTATTTCAGTTAAATGTTATCTTGTGCAGTCTATAAAACTACACCTTTCTATGTACACCATCTTGGGTTCTTAAAATAATGGTATTCAGAACAGATATGCCTTGTTTTGTAAATTTTCTATGGTATTTATTAGGAAAAATGTTAAACACCTTGCCTTTGAGATAACAACAGTGTAAGTGCTTCCATTACAAAGAAAAATCCAGAGTTTACCAAAGCCACTTGCCAAACAGTTTTGCCTTTGAGCTTTTTAAGCACGGCTTAAAACCCTGGTTATATGAATTTAATTATATGAAGAATGATTATTCTTCATATGATTATATGAAGAATGTAACAAGGACATTGCTCAGTCTAACTGCAAGGAGCAAAGCATTTGCATTTCCCAGGCCCATCCACCTTTGCACTCATGCTCATGCCTTTCCCACTCACCCAGTGGAGAGATAAGTTAACCAGTCCCCCATCTAACCACCCAGATCATCCCGTATCTGCTGTACAGTATCATATCACTTTTAGAAAACGTAAGGATTTTCAATGTATACATGCTGTGAACATGTATATTTGGAAGCTGTAATGTATTATGTCCAGGCAAGTAATTTAATTACACCACTTCATTAACTTTGCACAGTGGCCACGCGAACGACATCCAACTCTGAGTGAAAAAGATATTTGTAAACACACAGGCCACTGAACTCCAGAACTTAGATTGGCAGTTACCGAGGGTAAAAGCAATATGTTGTAACAGAATGTATAAATATTTTTGATAAAAACTGTGTATATTTTAGAAACCCCTTAACACTAAAAGCTGTACCTCAAAAGTTGAAGACAAAAGACCAGACACTGTGCGTACTTGTAAACCAGGATCTGTTTTTGGCATCTGGTGTTCTTTGGGCAAACGTTAATTTTTGGAAAATAAATTTCCCATGTGGTCCTTAGCTCTGGCACTATTCAGAGCTGATTGTGTATCTAATTTCACAGGTTCACCCTAGCCAAGAGTTCACTGTTCATGGGTTAAGACAGTGAGAATCAGCACTCCAATGAATTCAAGACTTGTCATTTTTTTCATTCAGAGAAATGCGAACCACTTGAGTGTGCAGCCCTGAGGTGGTGGTTTAGAATCATGATGCTGGACAGACCTGCAGAGTCAGGCAGGGGAGAGTCTTAATGGACTGAGAAAAAGGTTAAAAGGTCTTCGCACAGGAAGAAGGAAGGCATCTGCCAGCCCTGCAAATCATGTTTGGTAGAGTGAGTCAACTTCTCAGCATCGTTTCCAGATTCTAATTGATAAGAAACAAATTATATTCCTGTATCTAGCTGAAACCAATACTTTTGAGGTACAGTCAGCTCACCCTTTTTGGTTCCCAAATATATATATGAGCATCTAACAGGGTGCTTAACACTTATGAAAGTATCCTCAAAAATACCTTTTTGTAACTACATCTTGTACAGAAATCTTTTTTTTTTTTAATCTAAGTAAATCACTTAAAAAAATTAGAGGGCAGGGTATGTTCACCCAGTTAAGATGAAAGAAAGCACTAATTTTATCTCTGTAGTTTTTAAACTATTTTTAGGCAGATTAAGACTTTAAACCCTAGATTGTAAATATATTTTGCTATACTTTATCTGTATGTGGCTGCTCAAGCACTTTGTAAGGAAATTAGGATATTTTAGAATGGTACACTATGCATTAAAATTAAATGTGCCTTTAACAAATGTCATTCTAAGTGTTTTGCAGTCATTAATATCACAAATTAAAGTTTTAAATAGAGTAATTTGTAAATTGCGTCCCAAACGTGATTTTGCTATTTCTTGAAGTGACTTGTCACGTTTTCTCCACAGGTAACTTCAGAAAAGAACTTGCAATCAGGAGGGGACTTACAGAAACCCAGTTTCTTAGTGATAGCTTTGTGTACTTCCATTCGTTTAAAAAAAAAAAAAAAAAAAAAAAAAAACACCAAACACAACTCAAGTAACTATTGGTGAGCATACCTGCTTTCTGAGGCTGAAGGAGAGCAGCCTCCTCTTACTTGGGTGAGCAGACCTGAGGCATCAGGTAGAGATCATGTCTGTTGATGTCTGGTCAGCTTGAATCAGCATCCTCCCTTCACAGGTTTTTATGACAGGGAAGACAACACTCAACCCCCCATAGTACAGGATATTTCTGTAAAGAACCAAAAACTTAGACCCAACCTCCAGTGACCTTTCAAGCAGAGAAGAAGGAAGCTTTCTTCCCCAAGTGTATTTATAGCTCTTTAAGAACAAAATAAAATTTCACATGAGACCATTGCCCAGAGACACTTCAGTGCTTAACTAAGCAATCATTCCAGATAGGGCAGGCTCCAAATGAAGATAGTTTTAAATATCTAGTCTAAATTGCAGTTGAATTGACACAGGAAGTGCCTGAAGACACTGCACCCTTGCCTTTGGTGTGCCTGGGGAATGGATCCTTCAGCAATGTCTTCTCCCAGGCTGGCTGCTCAACCAGCAATGACACAGGCATTAGCAGACAACCCAAAACCCATCAACACCTGAACTGTAGCCAGTCTCCCTGCTTGCACTTAAGGCTCTCTGTGTCACAGAGCCTTTGCTACCACCTCACTTCAGTAACACAAAAAGGTAAAGGGCTAAAATGGGCTGCAGAGCAGCAACAACCTTCTCTCCACCTCCCCACACCTATCCCCCACAATCCCAAGAACTGCTGGTGTACCATGCACACAGATGTCCCCCACACTACCAAGGAGTGCTCCAGCTAGGAACAAGGAGAGCTCATTTCTGAATGAGAAACTGCGCTAAGAGAAGTCAAGTTCCTTACTAAGGGGGTCATAACTACCTAAAAAAGAATTCGGAGTTACACTTTTTATTTTCCCGGAATGCTTCACATTAACCAGTAGTAGCTGGTTTTCAGAATACAGGGCCTCCTTCAAGCATACTCATAGTTGTCCCTCTCCGGGCTGCACGGTTACTACCCTGTTCACACCAAGGGCAGTACAGGAACTGCAGGAAGAGACAGGGTCAAGCCAGGACACTATGTCCCCTGCCTCCATCTGCTGCATTCCAGAGCTTTGCACAGATATATTTAAATTTCACTCCAGACAGCTTTTGCTAGATCAATTTCAAGTGTGAACACTCAGCACTCACATGTCAAGTGCTCATGCAGAACTGAAAGCATTTTAAGTAAAAGCATTACTGCCAATCTAAGTTTCAGGCATTTTTAACCTGCAGGTTAAAATATTGAATATTTAAAGATTAAAAAAAAGATTTAAAGATTGAATATACTGATCTATGCTGGAAAGTGTACACCTGATAAAAGAACTTTCACCTCTGCATTCCCAAACTGCAACAGCACAGGAGAGGCCAGGCCCTGCCTCTTCAAAGCATCACGCCTTCGCCCACAGAGGCGCTCAGAGCAAAACAGGGAAAGCCCAGCTAACAGAAAAGGTTGCAACAAGCCATAAGGAAATACATTAGAATACAATCCCCCCAAGCTACCAAGAACACCACCTTTGATGTCTGCACCAGAATTTTTCACAAGTGCAACCAACAGCTTCAGCAGTGTAACAGAACTGTAGCACCTTTGTTATTTGTTTACAGAGGAAAAAAAATTGTTGAGCTGCCACATTTCAATAGTCTCAACCAGCAGAAGAGGATTAAAGCTAAACCAGGAAGAAAACAATGAGGGCTATTGACAATCAGTGCTGTTGTGGCTGGCCCAGGACCAGCCCTGCAGCAGGCTGCCCCCCCAAGCTGCTCTCGCTGGTGCTGAACGTGAGCGTGCGCCTGTGGTACAAAATTAACCCAGGAACCAGAACACCCCGTGGACTCCACTTGCTGCTTTCCACACAAGGTGACACTGTCAGGAGCCAACTTATTTTCAAAGCTGTTAGTTTGGGGAGGGCTCAGCAACTTCTGGCCTTCACTCCTCAGCACCTGGTGCATTATTTCAAGCAAGGAAGTGCTCACGTCAAACTGAGCAGTGCCAGAAGCTTAACCACTGGCCAGACAGGCTGCAGGGTGGACTGGCAGGTAGAACATCCAACAGAAACATTTACTAAAACTACTTTTTACCTTCCTCCGTATAGTATGAAGCATCACAAAGTTGCCAGGAATTCAACTAAAGAGTCCTCATGTTTCCTTTCAGCTGCTTTGTCATTTATGTCACATTCACAGAAGCGTAGCAGAGACATCAGGGAGACTGTGCCAAGGATGTGACCAACCCTTTCACAACACATTTGGAAATCTTCAGGAGCAGTTGTGCTAATATCCAAACCACTTTTCAGCAGCTGCTTGCATTCTATGTTAAGTCACCCACGCCCCAACGTACAGCTAACTAAAGACACTGAAGTCACACTAGAGATTAAGAATTGTCAAGACAGCGAACGTTTAAGCAGCCGTGTGACCAAGTCTGTGAGCTGCCTCCACCATCCTCTGGCCTGTATGCCAGTTCTCAGCATGCAGAACAGCACATGAGTGTCAAATTGCAGTTATATTTCACAAGATGGTTAAGTGTTTTTGGAAAACAGTTTATTTGAGAATTACATAATATTTTAAATTTTCCAAAATACATCTTACTAGATCCCTACAAAAGAAATCTAAATAAGTACAACAATATGAAATTAAGTTTGTTGCAACAGTCATTAAATATTTACTTCCACTAATATATACATACAAAATGCCACACAATGAGCTTGTTTACCCTTGGAATGTGTGCTGTGTTCCAGCAGCTATACTCCACCTCCATATCCTCCAGTTCCACAACATGAAAACTCAATATTAACACTTTGTACATCCTTTATTATAGGCAAAAAAAAAAAAAAAAAAAAAAAAAAAGAAGGTTGTTGTTGCGGAGTTTCAGGGCTTAACAAATTAAAAGTAACCTCTGCAATTTCACAGCTGTGGTAGTTTGTCTACTGGGGTATCAAACTTGAAGTCTGCTGGGAAGAGATCTGGAGCTCGAGGGTAGATCAACCTGTACGACTGTCTGATCGTTACATCAGCCACACCAGCAATATCACCAATTTCTAAAACAAAAAGCAGAGAAGTGATTAGTTTTCACTTTTGTCATTTCTACAGAAGAAACAATCAAGCACAATTTATTGAGAAGTGCTATACACTTAGCTTAATTCATAACTCTCCCAAAAACCTGGTAAAAATAACCATTAACCATCACAACCAACGTTTCGCACCCAGACATCTGTCTTCTCATGTGCCATAATTCAACTTACCCTACCAGTCCTGGAATACCGTCAGTTTCATGTTGGCAGAGGGCCAAGAGTGCTAAAGTCATTAGAAATGTCTACTGCAAAATCTACATGTACTCACCAATATTCTAATAAATCGTCATCAACATCGGGATCTTCATTTTTGCACTTCAATTAAGTATAAGCAAAACCAGCAAAAAAACTTAGCACAGACAAAAGGCAATACCTTCAGCTACATATGAAACAGTTTTATCTTAAAACACATGGAGAATAACTCAGAGGCACAGAGCACTGTTTAACAAGTGATGACAGTACTTGTTTGAGATGCACAGAAACTTAAAATTTAAAGATTTAATCAGATTTGGAATTTAAAACATGAACTGCATGAAAGCCTTCAGCACTGTGTGAGGACACTGAAGGGGTATGGAGTCATGTCTGTGTCCAGGGCTGGCATGTATTTTGTTTTAACCATCACTCTTAAGAGACAGAATCCAACAGCTCAAGGGGAGCAAGGATGAGGGCACCCTACAGTTTGGGCTCTGGAACACTCACGTGCCCAGGGAACTCCCAGCACAATGAAAACTTCAGAGACAGAACAAGCAGTAATTAATGCAGAAGCACCACAACCTGGCAGATAGTTATTCTTTACCTAAAAGTAGCTCCCTGCTAAGAAATCGCTAGATTTTTAACATCCGCATCAACAGAGCTTCCACAGCCAGCTGCCAGCTCTAGGATCCATTTGTCACACCAAGTTCTAAACACTAGTCTTCGATTCCCTCCTTCCCCTTGTGCTGCACCCAGGCAGGCCTTGTTCTGAGCCCCAGAGGCTGATCTATGCTGCCCTGAAGCCTAAGAACAGCTTTGAATTCTTTACTGGCTTCCTAAGGGCCACCCTACCAGAAGACAGTAACGCCAAAGTTGATCTGTGGCCAAGTATACCATCCCACCACTCTCAGTCTTTATCACAGGCTTGCAAGAAGTCAAGGAACATGTACTAATTTAGCTGATTTCAGAACAGTAGTGGGAATGGTAAGGGAGTGGAAGTGACCTCTGGAGGTCATCTAGTCCAACCCTGCTGCCAAGGCAGGTTTGCCTAGGTCAGGTTACACAGGAACACATCCATGCAGGTTTGGAATCTCTCCAAAGAGACTCCACAACCTCTCTGGGCAGTCTGCTCCAGTGCTCACAGGAAAGAAGTCTTTCCTCATGTTGAGGTGGATTCCTTGGCTACCAGAGCAATTAACGACTCAACATGATCTTAAGCCATAACACCACCCATAACTGCCCCAAAGTTTGTATTTGGTCTGTTTCAGAGCAGAACATACACATGCAAATATTCGTATGGATGGTTCAAATCATGCTCATGTGAATGCACTAGTCCAACTCCTAGTGCCAGAACAAAGTGAACTCGGTTTGCACTGAGCATAGGCAATTACTCAGTCTTCATTTTGGGGAGCAGGAGGTCCTGGTGCAGTCTGTGCTGTACGCAATTAGAACAGTGGTTTACCACTAGTCACACAGACCTCATCCACATTTGACAGTAACACTGATTTCTCTTCCAAGCAGCAAGAAATAAGGAAGAATAAAAAATAGCTAAATTTTACCTTTCTGTGTCCTTTTCTCTGCAGAAGCTTGTGATGCCATGTAAATAGCTGCAGCTGCTACAGAAATAGGGCTTCTCCCAGGAACCAAATCTAATTCCACAGCTTTACGGGCAATGTGTGTGGCTGCCATTTGTACTTGTTTGGGAAGACCCAGATTGGAACAGAATCTTGACATGAAGTCTCCAGTTGTAATCAGATCAACACTGGTTTCAAGAGCTTTCAAAATAAGTTTAAAACACCGGCCTATTTCCTTCTTTGAAATCCTGGACACCGCACATATTTCTGAACAAAGAGTAAAAATTAAATTTCAGGCTTGGTAGCACTTGCTCCCCCAAAATAATTAAATTTGATTCTCAGTATATCAAGACCCACAATGAAGGCCAATATCATTAAGGTCACTGTCATTAAATAAGCTTTGTACATTTGTGAAACTTCCAGATCATTTCAAGTCAGTGCACATTTTTAGTAAGGAGCTAATTGCCACAGCTTGCTTAGTAAAGGAAACTTGGTACTCAATGCCAAAAAAAATTGTACGCCTGTCAGGGAAAAGTTGCATGTTATGTACTGCAGAACTATTGGTTCAAATTTAGTTACAGCAGTCCCCATCATCCTCTGACCAAAGCAATAGCTTTTAAGTTTCACCCACCCTCAGAATGGCCTTTGAATGCTGACGTTTTTTCATGATTATGACCAAAAATCCCATGCCTGAGAGCCTACTCACTTCAAAAATACAACAAATTTCCAGACTCCCTGCTACCCTCCCCACTAAAGGCAAGCTGGAGCTGAGAACAACCAATTCGGCCAAGTCCACGATTGAGAAAACCAACCCCCTACAGGGACAGTAGCTAGACCTTTACTTCATAGCAAAACTGAATCTGTATCACCGAAAACTTACCTTTAAATGTTCTTGGAACACCCTCTTGCCTGCAGGCTATGTAGAGACAAGCAGAAGCAATAGCATCATTACTCCTCCCCTTCAGGCTCTTTTGCTCATACACTTGCTTGAATAAATTATTTGTTCGATCCTTCAAAGCAAGAAGACTAAATTTAATTAACTCTAGGCCATTTAATTAGCAGCTGTATCAAAAATTCATGCGCTCATTATATTATGCTAACTAAGTCAATGCCAGAACAATTTAAGGAAGGGAGACATGAACTTACAACTATATTTCTAGGGAGGTTGATTCTGTCTGCCATGTTTGTGATTTCTTTGAAAGCATTCATCATCGCACGATCAGAGCTGCTCATGGTTCTGCGATTCTGGTACTTGGAATTCCCAAATTCGTCAAAACTTGCTGCACCCGTGCCCTGAAAAGAAAAATTTTTATTGTCAATAAAACACAAACAACTTTCTCCTCCTTTCAAGAGCAAACATCTTATAGCTTCTGGTATCTTAATTCAAGGTGCCCAGTTCAAACAGCTGAGTGAATAAGCATGACTGAAGGCAATCATACAATCGAGTGCTGTTCCAAACACCAGGTTCTACACCCTGCACAAGCCTCAAATCATGAACTAATTTCCAAGATTACACAAGGATTTTTTTTTCCTAATGTAACAATAATTTAAAGTATAAAATGAATAATATATACAAGTGTGCATTTCAATACTCCTGCCAGAGATGCTGAGGTCCAAGACTAGGTTTTTATGCAACCCATGTGTCATTTGGGCTGCATCTGCACTGTGACAGACTGGTGAGTCAGAACAATAACATTTTATGGCCAACGGGAGACCAGTTGTTACAACAGTAACTCAAATATGAAAATGAAAGCATGGGCAAAGAGAATATCCAAACCAATGACCTATTCAAAACCAATTTGATACTGTGCCTGCTAGCAGTTACAAGCCTTAATTGTGGCAAAATATAAATATCCACATATTCTGCCTTTACAGGAAAGCCACAGACCTCTCAAAAGAAAAGTCTGAGGTCTTACAAGTAAGAGCCTGGCAACTTCAAAACAAGCTTCCAACATGCCTTTTTTTTTTTATTTAAAACTGATAGTGCAAATTGCATACCTCTGTTAAACAGGCAATCAATTTTGCCCAACTAAGAGAGCCTAAAATGTTTAAAGTCTTCAATTATCCATCAGTCTGAAACACGTCTTTAGCAAATAAAGCCATGTCAGATTAGTCATAGCTGATGACAACAACAGGGCCTGTATGCTGAGAAGAGCAATGTCTGTAATTTATATTGTCTACTTGTAAGTTTGCTGTCACAGCATGTTGGGCCACGAGTTCCCTCAAATAGAAGGCACTTCTTCGCAATAATTCCATGTTACGAGTGGAAACCTGGATTCCCTGCACCAGCGAGCATTTACTCCTTGGCTGACACCTTCTAACAATTTAGCTGGGCAGGGAACACCTGCAACACTGTAGATAGATTTGGGCATTTAAACATCCTGACATGGTGGCCACTGCAGACACAGGTTACTAAGCTGCTCTGTTTTGCTAAAAACAGTAAGCATACAGCAGACCTTCATCTATGACTGGCTGCTAACCTGGCTGTTCCCATCCAGCACTTGCAAACAGAGTTCATAAATTAAAGACTGTACCACCTGGGCATCCTGACACATTGCTGAAAGTGGGGGGCCAGGGTACAGTGAGCAAAGGGCAGATCACACTCCAGCACCGCCTTATTCCTCTTACCTGCCCAGCATTCAGTTCTCCTTTCCTGATCCATGTCCTTGGGAATCAGTCTTCTATTTTAAAACAGCTTCTAATTCTATAATCTCTGCCTGGCACACATCTACATTCAATACATGTTCTTTGGCTGGCACTAATAATGCTCACCCTTGACTGTTCACTTCTCCTGTTTCACTTCCCTACCCTTAAGGACTCCAGGTAGGCCCCATTTCTGAACTAGTTCGGTGGATGCCTCTGCTGAGACCCACACCTCTGGCGCACACACACTCTGACACCCCTGCGAAGAGCGAGGACTCCAGCACAGAACCCTCCCTCACAAGTTTCCCTAGCCCCTTGAACAGACCGTCCATGACAGGTACTAGATTCCAAGATAGTTCTTGGGTTTCTTCCTACTCCTTCAAACACCCTTTCAGATGAACCCAGAAATGATCCTGGCACCAACACAGAGGAGGACTGCTCCAAAGGCAATCCTACCTCCTTGACTGGATGAACGTTTCCAGCTACCCAGAAGTTCTCAGTAATGTTTAAAGGTAAACAAAGAACAAGAATCAAGCACAACAAACTTCAGGCCACAAAGGACATTACAAACATACCTGCAACATTAGACCTTCCTTTCAGAAGGTCTTAATAAGGTTTTATGCCAGAATAGCTTCCCTTGGCCCAAAACACACAAAAGGCTCAGGTCAAAAGGCTCCTTTCTGGCCATCACTCACACTCCTGCTCCCTGCAATGCATTACAACATTCCTGTGCATCATGGACAACTAGACTAGCACCATGCACAAATGCTTACAGGAACTGCATGTCCTCAAAATCCTGCAGATGCCAGAAAAGTGACTACAGACAACCTGACTGCAAGTCCCCAGTCATTGTCTAACCAGGCTTCATGTCCATAGTCCTTTACCAGCAAAAGCAGCTCTGTCCTGGAGGCATCAAGTATTTCCCCTTCACCACAGGGATTTCCCCTGGTCCACTATATAGGACCTAAAAGAATTCTTTTTCTTAAGTGTTTCTCCTTAACTTCTCATTTTTTTACTTTCTTGCTGGTGCTTATGGTTACCTTTTCCTTCCAAAATTTGCTTATGTGCGTTGAAACCACCAGTGCAGCTATAGGGAAGTAATGTTAGCCAAAGGATTTTACTCTGCTGGTATGAGCACTCTCCAAGAGCCATAATCAATATACAGCTCCCAAGTATAAGAGTTGGAAAATACTCTTCCATCTCAACTGCTTAAATGAACCACAGCAATTCTCCCTGCATTTGCTCTTTAAATGCAGCATTTACTTTCCTTCTGGAGCTTTCAGCTGAAGGACAACGCTTCGCTGGCTTCAGCCCCTGACAACCGTGTTAAGAGTCCTTTTCCATCCATGGAAAAAACAGAAGCCATGCAGTCTTAACTGAAATCAGATGGACTTTTAAGAATTGTGTGGTTTACTGTTGTGGCCTTTGAGACATCTACTCATCTCTTTCCCATTTCAGCGAGAAAGATCCTTGCTAAAGTCAGGAGTTCCACCTGTCTGGCTTTCAGAGAAGAAATCTTATGGATACAATCCTGAAAACCTCAAAGATAGCTCGAGTGAGAAAACAGCCCATAAACAGTGGTAATCTCTGAAGGGGCTGAGCACAAGCTAGGTTTAGTGTGCTAGCAGCCAATAGCTTTGTACCCTTTTGTACCTTTTTTCCCCCCCAAGATCAGCAGCAAAACTCGTGTTTCTTTTAGTCATAGAAATGAGTTCTTTATGTCAATGCAAATCTAGAAAGTGCTTCTTCAGTAATTTTTTCTTGAATTTTACATAAGGATATAGAAATAACTGTAATATTCTGGCAATCAAGTCACAACTAATGCCAGCCTTCACCACATCTCCCACTGATTTGCACTGTCACCAGATCAACTGCAGTACACAGTACCTACCTGCAGAGAGAAACAGTTCTGTGCCAATATCCTAAAGATCTGCCTGAAGAATACAAACCACCTCCACCACAGCCATCTATGCTATCCATCCTCCTCTTCACAGACAAATTAATCTTTCTTCCAATGCAGGCTGTTTCTGCCTCAGACAGATGGGTCCCTTAAGTACTAAAACCAATTAGCAACTAATCTGTTCACAGGGATGAAGAAGCCTCTCTTGCTGCTAGCAGATACAGACCACATGCTCCCAGCAGAAGGGTCCTGAAGCAGCACCTCCTATAAGAGTGACAAACTGTGCCATGAAGCAGAACTGCCCCCCCCGCCTTCCTTTACTATTTCAAGGCAACAGCCAGTCACCAGAACTTTACTGCTGTAACTGGCAAATGGCCGGGACTCCACTGCCACCTACATTCCCAGGAATTCACAGCCAATCTCTAATATATGTCATGAGAATTATCAATGGATAATTTTGGACTTTCACAAAGAAAGTCCAAAAGAGGAGGGCTAGAAAGGGGGACAAGAAGGTGTTTTTTGTTTTAAAGATTCTATTATCTGCAGCTCTACCTCAAGGAGAAAGGAGTACCTCTGGTTCCCTGTCCCATGTGAAAGGTAAAAGACATCTCTAGCGCACAAATCTGGTGTCCACTCCAGGCCATTCTAAGAATTGTTAACTGACAAAATACAATCCTACCCTGCTTCATTCTCTGGAATTCATGAAGGCTGTTCTGCCGTCTGTCAGGTACTACTTATCTTCCTCATGACTACACCAGTTTCACCCTTGTGCATACCAGGGTCAGTCCTTATGCCATCAAAGGACTGCTTTGAGAAATGTGCTACTTCCCTGGTTTAGTTATTTTTGCTGCAAAATTCACACCCTTTCTGCACCAATAGGAAATTCCTTTAGCATCTTCTGATATAAGCCATTCTTTTCCTTACCAGCTGTTGCAAAAAAATGCAACTCCTGACGCATGAGTTCACATCTGACATCCCAGAGCCCCTGCACACTGGCAAGGCAAACACAGAAACTCTTGTACAGAACACATCCTGGTTTGTGAAAGAGACTCCTTACTTCCTATAGAAAACTGTGTCTCTTCTGCCATTCCCCCTCAGGCAAATAAAATACCCACAGCAGGACAGACTGCCTCTACTTTCTCCAACATGATCCTGGCAGTCCCAGTACTTGGGCTCAACGTTTCACAGGTTACACCATGCCTCACTGACATGCCCACATCTCGTCTTCCCTGAATGGCACTCAGCTGCAACAGACTGACATATCTATTCTGGGATGTTCTGGTTAACAGCAGAACTTCTATTAGATGAATGTCCACCTCTGAAAATCTTTAGTTTTCATTGAAAACCAAACTTTTCACAGACATTTCTTTGTCTTTAGTTCTCCCACTGAGGCTGCTACCCCTCTTATTCTAATTGAGGACCTAAACCTCCAGAGAGAAGATGGTTAACAGTACAAGTCACTGTTCACCCAGATACAAATTCTATCCTTAGCTGAAGTATCTTTTGTCTTTTCCAACATGCAGGTTCTAGAAGACCTCAGCAAGTCATCCTACCTACTGAATGCAACTGACCTGCCAGAAACAAATCCTGTCCTTACACACTCCCAAACCAACACAACAGTGTGGACCTCTCACGAACAGTCCATTTCTCCATCTGTCTACAAAAGTGTGTTTCTTTATCATAGCTGACCAAACTGGTGACAGAAATCCAAACCCTGAGAACTACAATACTTCTGGACCCCTGCAGATGCCATTAAAACTCCAGTGACTTCTACAGCTCTGCTTCACTGAGCTACTTAACAATGCCAACTTCATTAATGAAGTAGTGCAGATTTTTTTTGCCTGAATGGATTCCAATAAGCCACCATAAAGCATCCTAAAATCTGGTAGGAAACAGTGCTTGGAGTTGTCCAAAACACAAGCATCTACTTGGACAATTCTTTGACTAGAAAGATCCTTTTCCACCAGTGGTGAAAGATTTACTGCCCATATCAATGTTCACTAATCAACCTCCTTCCTTTGAAGGACTCTTGCTTGAGAAGTATGGTGCATGCTTCCCTATACATATCTATACATATTTAGGTATTTCCACTTCTGCATCCTGGCAACATCACCAGAAAAAAAACTTAACCGAGAAATCCTGGTGTGCACATACTGCAACACACAAAGCAGCAACACATTATTAATAGTTATCAACCACCAGATCACTTTTCATGAAACATTCAAGAAACCCATAAAATCAATTTGGATCTTGCAGCAAAAAAAAATGTAACACAAAGTACAGTGACGAAAACTTACCTGGGTCACTACGTTATTAAAGGGGGTGCATTTGAGTGATTGATCTTGCTTGCTCTCTCAGGGGAAACAGGAGGATACAGCCGCACCACTGATTTTCAACTCAAATTTACACTGAATGCTTTCTTCTGGAGCACTCACACCAGAAAGAACTCTACAGGTAATGCTTTAACATTAACTAGAAGAACATGTACAATACGCAAGTACATCAACGGTTCTCCAATATTAATCTGATACAGATTTTATTACAAAAAATTATAGTTTAAGTTAGGCAGTACTAGCTATTGAGACCTCAAAACTAAGTATCTGTTATTTCAGAATCATCTCAAGTAAACAGGATATGTCAGTGTTTCTTTAAAGATTGCAACATCAGCTTTTCTGTGTATAGCAGCATACCAAAGAGTGGCAAGCAACCCCCCCAAAGCACTGCAGATTTTTCTTTTGGGGAGGAGGTCAGCCCTTTCCTGCTAACCCCAGGAAAGAGCCACGCTTTACACACCATTGAAATGTAGCAGTTCAGTTTAGCAGTCTCTTTGTAAATACCTTCTCTGAACAGATTGCTTACAGACATACAAACATGCAATTGACACTGAAACTTAGTAAAATTTAATATTTTTAGTGTTACCTTGCCAATCATTGTACTCAAGTCGCCATCACTCAACAAAGGATTCTGAGTATCGCCGACTCGAGATGGATCTTTTGTTGCTTTGTCATTGCTGAAAGTTCTCCATTCTGACCCTACGTCTATGACCCGGTCACCTGAGTTCACAGAAACCAACAGTGTGCATTAATGTAAAATTTTTAAATATTTCATGAAACATTGAAGTTACACATCTGAACTTTCCATTATGAGAAGGCAGTCTCTTGGCATTCCCAAAAAGAACAGTAACTTGCAGGACAACTCACCAAAATGTTTGGGATTCAAAAGTTAAGATGAAGCCAAGTGGGGAAAAAAAAAAACCCCAATCAACTAGAAGAAAACTGCACTGAAAACATAAGTGGAAAAATGCATCCAGAACACAAAGAGTGACCGTACATAGAATGGCTCAGGCTGGAAGGGACCCCACATGATCATCAGTGCACAGAAGGAACCAGGACCTTGATTTCAAGCTGGAGATCATGGCTGCCTTCAAATGTTCTCAGCACTTAGACAAATGATTAAGTTACTGTAACTTAAGTTCCCCCACATTTGCCCTGTATTCAAAGCGCACGTGAATTAGATAATTCCTGCACAATCTCATTAAGCTGTAGTAAATCACTTCAGTGCATGAGCTCCAGGTCCTAGGGACTCCAAAACATGCCACCTTCTGACCCACCGTAACAACATTTTGCAGCTCAGTTCTTATTTTTGAAGGAAGGTTTGACCCCGCCCAACTCCATTTATGATGCTTGATGGTATCAACAGACTATATATCTATATATATAGTTGTGTGTATATATATATATATATAT
>NW_008582911.1:0-3427 GCF_000691845.1 Merops nubicus | reverse complement strand
CTGCTGGGCATGGGCAGCGCCAGGCCCCTCTAGAGATGCACCCCGTGTTTTGTAGACCCAGGAGGAGGAGTTGTTCAGCAATAATGAAGAAAGCACTGCCTTCAAGAACTTCCTAAGTTTTCTGGGAGACACCATAACACTCCAGGACTTCAAAGGGTAAGTTAAATAAAAAGAGTGATTTTATATATACATCTAACAAGAGACCATGTCATATATAAAAATACCCACCATGAGAGAACTGAAGTCATCTCACTCATGAGCAGGATGTGCAGAGCAGAAGCAAATATAGCTTTGGCTTGGTTTACAAAGCTGGGGGAGTTTTCCAAAAAGGGACTGGAGCTGCCAAGAGAGAAAAACTTCCTTTCCCGCAGTTTTGAGGTTGTGAGAAAATGGGGCTGTATTCAGGCACCGATGAGGGGAACTCTGTGTGGACAGGTCCTGCGTTGCAGGCTCGGCTGTGGCATGTCTCTGGCATGGCACTGGAGCGGGCAGAGGCGCCTGTGGGCTGGCAGGTGTGGGCAGCCCCTGGCCCCGTGGCTGCGGTCAGCCCGGCCACCCGCCTTCAGGCTGGTGGTGGTGATGCCTGGTTACAGTACAGGGGGCACAGTTTGTTCTTTGCCACTTGCTCGCTGTGAGATAAAGATAAACGAGCTGGTTTGTTCTGTCACCCTGTCCCCTGATAGCCACTGGCGGTCTCTGCTCAGCTTTCAATTAATATCTCGGTGTTTCTCCCCGGCTTTCCCTTCATCTCCAGTTTTCGAGGAGGTCTGGATGTCAGCCACGGACAGACAGGAGCAGAGTCTGTGTACACGGTGTTCAGGGACAGGGAGATAATGTTTCACGTCTCTACAAAACTGCCTTTTACCGAAGGAGACACACAACAAGTAAGAGTTGTGCTTCCTTGTGCAGACGTGCCCGAGCCGGGGGGTGTTGGTGCTGCCCTGCCCAGTGCCACCAGCCACGAGTGCCAGCCCCAGCCCGTGTGCCCAGAGCTGGTGTTTGCTCCCCGGGGAGCAGAGCTGCCCGACTGTACTGACCGAACCTTCTCCCCTTTCTGCTCAGCTCCAGAGGAAGAGGCACATTGGCAACGACATCGTGGCCATTATCTTCCAAGAGGAGAACACGCCGTTCGTCCCCGACATGATCGCCTCCAACTTCTTGCACGCCTACATCGTCGTGCAGGTGGAAAACCCCGAGGCAGAGAACACCTCGTACAAGGTGAGGGCATCACGACTTCCACCGCAGCAGGTTTCTGCTTCAGCACCTCAGGCTGAGGTCTGGAGCTGCCCAGCAGCTGCCCTGCCCGTGTGCTCAGCGATACAACCAGGGTTATACCTCCCTGGCACGTGTGTGTGTGATAACCGTGCACACACGTGCACACTGGTGTGTGTGTATATGCTCTTACATAGTGTGTGTGTATGTACGTACCTACGTGTATAAAATATGTGTACACGTGTGTGTGTGCTCATTTGATAAAGATTTTTTATGCTAATCAGCATCTGAATAAGCCTCAGAACAGCTCATGCCCCTCTAACTCAGGTCCAGGCAGCATAAACTCTGTTATTTCTCTGTTTTCTACGGAGAGATCCAGAGCCAGAGCCACAAATGAAAAGGGAAATGCAAAAAGCTGTGCATGGCCAATGCTCTCCTGGAAAGCAGGAGCGATGGCTGGGGATGCTGGGCAGGAGCAGTGGGTGCCCTCCCCTCCAGCTGGGCGAGGGCACGTGGGTGCCGCTGGGCTTGCAGCTGCTGGGGCACCTCGGCTGGGCTGGGAAGAGCATCACCCACCCCGCTCTGGCCACCTCCCAGGAGAGGGACGTCTCTGTGCTGGGGGCTGCCCTGCTGCACCTGCAGAATGACGATTCCCTTGGCTCCACAGGTGTCTGTCACAGCCCGGGAAGATGTCCCCTCCTTTGGGCCGCCCCTGCCGAGCTTTTTTTTAAGGTAAGAGCTGAGACAGGAGGCGTGTCCCAAGCCGTAACAAAACCATGTGTATATGTCTGAGATGTTTCCACGTACACCTGCTTAGGGAAAATGTGATTTCTAGAATTTATGTGCATTAATTTTGATTTCTAGTGGGGTTTATGGTGGAGTGGGGGGTTGTGCACCATCACACAGCACAACCCACGCAAGGTGGCAGCTGCTGCTGGGCACCCATGTTAGTGGACACCCTGAGCCAACTGGGGGTTTTCCACCAGTGCTCTCACAAACAGGGCGTGCTCCAAGCTCGGTTTTTGGGTTGGTACAGCTGTGGTACCAGAGATACAGTCTTACAGTGGCGGGTGCTTTCCACCGTGGCTGTCTCCCCGCACAGAGCCCCGAGGAGTTCCTGCTGACCAAGCTCATCAACGCCGAGAACGCCTGCTGCAAGTCCGACAAGTTTGCAAAGCTGGAGGTAACACTGCCCAGGGACCAGTGACCAAGGTGTGCCCGTGGGCCCCGAGGGGCAGGCGCTGCCCTCGGCAGGGACAGTCCAGCTGCCCGGGCTCTGTGCTGCTGCCCCCTCCCTTGGCACCCCCGGCTGAGCCCCTTCTCGCTCCCCCAGGACCGGACTCGGGCCGCCTTGTTGGACAACCTCCACGACGAGCTCCACGGGCACACGCAGACCATGCTGGGGCTGGGGCCTGAGGAGGACAAGCTGGAGAATGGGGGGCACGGTGGCTTTCTGGAGTCGTTCAAGGTAAACCCCTGTCCCGCGACAACAGCAGAGTTAAGATGCAGTGGGCGCTGGCAGAAACAGATTTCAGTGGAAGCTGTGGATGAGTGGTGTTGGGGAATGAGAGGGGCCCCCTGAGATCAGAGTGGCAGGAGGAGGTGAGAGCTTGCTGCCACCAGTGCCCACTCAGCCCGCAAATACTTGAACTGGTCCCAGTGGGGCAGGTACAGGCTGATGTGGCTGCTTTGCTGGTGGAAGCCACCATCATGGTGACTTCTCCAAAGCCCCTGAGCACCTTCTGTCCCACCAGCGTGTGCTGGCACTTGCCACGTTTCTAGAGGGTTCTTGGTCCAGGGCCATCACCTCGGCATGGACACTGCAAGCAGGCTCTGCTGCTGCAAGGCACGTCCTGCTCGTGTTCCCAGGCTGCTGGTCACCCCACCGGGGCCTGCTGCAGGACAGGGATCCAGGAGAGGGCACCCAGGATGGTGCTGAGTGTGCTGGGGGGATTGTGTGAGTGTAAGGGCAAAGAAGGGAGAGTGGGTTGGAGGGGAAAAAACACGATACAGTGATGTGGAGAAAACTGGGCAATGGTTGGAGGCAGGGACAGTGGCCAGCTGGGCAGCAGGGATGTCCCTCGAAACCGAGGGGCAGGACTTGGGTCCTGGGAGCTGAGCCATTGCTGAGTGTCTCTGGAGAGGCTGCCCAGTGACAGTGATGGGGAGGCGGCTGGGAAGGGCTGGGGTGGGTGCTGGGTGCTGCCGGGGGTGT
>NW_008582910.1:0-2816 GCF_000691845.1 Merops nubicus | reverse complement strand
GCTCCAGAGCTGGACACAGGACTCCGATGAAGGAGTTAGCTTCATCCCAGTATGGCTTGGCATTACCAGCTACATAGTGGCACTGATGTTGTAGCCATGCTGTTAAGATCAAAAGCATGTTTGGACATAAATTATATTTTGTTAGCTCAGCTGAGAGAATTCAATATTTCAGTGCCTGAAGGAGGTGTTCCCTACCCAAAAGTTTGTCTATCCCCCCCTCACTCCACATCCCAAAAATTGGAATAATAAAAGACACAACATCTCCAATTTTGTCCTGAAAGGTATTTTGACACACAGTTAACTAAATAAAGCAGTAACACATATACAACTGTACTTTTCAAATGAATATACCATGCCTAGAATCTATACTCCAACTATCAGACAAAATAAGGTCCTACCTATGCAAACTTCAAGCAGGTACATGACTTCCTAAAAAGCAACTCTCCTGAAAAACCAGTCCAGGCTCAGGAAGAGTTAAATTGGGCATGGTATCTGTCTTAAAGTGGCAGCTATGCAGAGTCTCTCCATTACTTAAGCACAGACCTTGAGAATAACTATGAGAAAGGAGGAAAATACACTCTGTGATAAGTACTCACTAAAAAAAAAAACAAACAAAACAATGAACCACCAAAATACACCATAAAAAAAAATCATCACACCATTTGTCAAAGATCTGCTGGAGTTTAGTAGATGTACACGTTCCTGTGGCACCCAATTAATGTCTAAAAATCTGACATGCACTGACACAGTATGTTGATATTAAACCTTATAATACTTTGAACTGAGATTTTTAAGCACCATGCCAAATCATCACTGCCATAATCACCACTTATCATCACTCTCTGCCTTTTCTATCATCCACTTAATTTAGCCTTGCCCTCTCAAATCTTTGTGTATAATTCTGCAGCATTTCAATTGTGGTGAAGATGTTAATTTCAACAGATTTCCAACACAGCATGCCTTAAAACACATTACCATGCTCTCCTTACAATGCCACCTGACACAAGCTACACAAACACATACATCATACCCTAGGTTTTACTTTCAAAACTCTGGAGGAGTGGGGTTTGCTTTTTCTCCTTATTCTCTCAAAGGACACCAACAGAACAAACTTGCAAATGAAATCAGTAGCCTATCCTGAATACTCTGTACAGAGTAAAGCCTGCAGCTACGTAATGTGTCTGGAGAGTGAAGAGTAACCAGGCTCAGTACAAGTGCAAGCATAAAGGATAACACCAACAGGGGCTGTTGGATGATCTTGTTCTTAAGGATGTTACCTTCACTCCTGTAGTGTACTAATAACTCAGGTTTTGTTATTTCTTTTTTTTTTTTAGGAAAAGCAGACTCACAGAAAAATGACTGGGTTGTTTCTAAACAGCAGGATTGCTTTAAGCATGCAGGAAAGTTGCATGGTATGCTGAGAAGGTGAAAGAGAAAGCCTGATGATCCACACTTCTCAGAACTCTCTACATACACTTCTCTTTCTAAAGATTTGTAAAAAAAACCCACCCACAATACTCATATTTACAGAATTAGCACTATCTGTAACTCTTATATAGGAATACATGTCAGCCCTTACAATACAAAACCTAAAAGCAACAAGATTTCAGTCCACTGTGAGAACATGGGGAAAAAAAGGTATTAAACAGACCAAACCATGAACAAGCAACAGGAAAGTTAATCTAAAGAAAAAAAAGTCTTTCAACTACTTTGTCACTCTTTTGCCATTTTTTCTCCAAAAAGAGGCTCTTCATGATTCTATCACCATCACACTAACAAAAAACAACCAGTTACTGTTTTGTATTCTCCCACCTTTGTGTACACACCTGCTGCTGCCTGCCTTACACTGTAAGGTCTTCAGTGGTTTTACATCTTTCCTTGTTCCATAACTGCACAAGATCTGTCACAAACTACCACCATCTGTGGCTACGTGGCAGATTACTTCTATGTCATTTTTTAAAGCTGATATTTAAGGGTATCCATGAGACTCAGAGAAATCAGGCTAGGGATCCTCACAACAATTCATACCCAGTGAAGACCCTTCCAGGTGATGTGGGGCCTTATCAAAATGCAGCATTTAGTAACTCAGGACAGTGTAACTTAACAGAGCCATACAGGTTTCAGGGCCTCTGTTAGTTATCTGCAAACTGAGCAGTACTGCTTAAAGCTCTGTGCTCCTGTGCAACACAGACTTGCACAGGGATTCCTTCCCAGGACAGCAGGATTTCGTCTTCTTCAGTAACCAGGCTCTATTTTGCACTGGAAGTTTACTTTTACTATCCATACTGGAAGCAGTTTATGAACGCTGTTGTGAATTAAATCTCAAATATCCACAGCAAACCAGAACCATCTTTTTCATGAAAAGACACACTGCTCCAACTAAAAGTCTGTTAAATTCCTTCCTCACCTTTATCAGCCAACAAAGCCAGCTCACCATCACCCACTTTACTCAACAGAGGATGAATTTAACTAAAAATCAGTTCCGTTTTGGCAGCAGAGGCCCAAATACAGGCTTTAAATCTCTTGGCACTTCAGCATGCTTACAAACCACGGCCAAAATGCCACGCTCACCTAAGAAATCCTAAAAGAAACCCAAGTTTAGCCTTCAGGGCAGCAGTTATTTGCCGAGATTTTGACGGTAGCAGAGGGCCACGGTGCCGTACGGCTACACCGGTAGCCCGCGGCAACCTCAGGCAGGCCCCGGGGGCCACAAACCGCAGCTCCCGGCTGCGGGGAGAGGAGGGAAGGGGAGAGACAGGTAGGGAGGGAGGCCGGCGGGCACGGCACCGGCCCGGGCGGAGGGCGGCCGTGCAGCC
>NW_008582909.1:0-5366 GCF_000691845.1 Merops nubicus | reverse complement strand
TGGTATTAAAATGCAGCAATGGGCTTGCCTCTACAGGTCTGATATACTCCATCCCAAAAAAAGCAAGGGTGTAGTAGTGGAAACTGCCCAGAGAAAGGCACCAAGGATGCCCCACTGCAGGGAAGAGCTCCTGCAGGGTCAGGGACATGCAAGGTAAAAGCAAGTGAGCAGCACATGCAAACTCTGTTGGGCTGTGGGCACCATCATGCTGTGCTAGAAAGACTTGAACAACCTCCATTGGAGCAAGTCAAGAGGAAAAGTCCTTTCTGCCAACACCTACATTAAACTTAATAAAAAGAGAACTTGAAATGTGTTCCTGAGGCAACAAATGAGCTCTTCAAAGATTTCATAATCCCACCCATCAGAAAAATTACTCTGACCACTGAGCAGGCAGAAGATGGATGACACAGTAGGTGCACACCATGATACCTGTCCAGATGGGAACCTCCTACCACCTTATCTCTGACTCAGCAGTAGCTCAATTAACCACTTGCCAACATTTCAAACTGCCTTTTGGAGCCTCTTCCCAAACTTTAATGGGATTTTTGATTCTTTCCAAGAGATGCAGAGTGATGGAGAACTCTTCCCCAGGAGTGAGCTGCTGTGTCTGTGTTGGGAAAAACCAGGGCTTTATGCAAAGGAAGTGAAAATAGGAAAGAAGAGGAACTTTCATTGACTTGAGTGGGCTTTGGATGGAGTTGTGAACAAATTAACATGACAAAAAGGGGGATCTTCATGTTTATCCTGTAAGGGGAAGCTGAGGAGGATCCAAATAGCCTCACTAATCTCAACTTCCTTTCCCCACCTCCATTTACAGAGAAGATAACATGGATTCGAGAGTGCCAAGAGCAATCTTTGCTTGGACTGTCAAGTTCTCCAGACACTTTTCCATCCTTTAGGGGAAGCAGACAAAAAAAATCAGATCAAATCCAAGACTACCTCCATTGAACTACCCCAACAATACTGAGAACCAGGGACCTTTGCACACACTCCACATCAGGTTGTAACTGAGACACTGGCTGAATAAAAAACCCACAGGGGCTAAAGCAGAGGATTAATTAATTCCTTATAGTAATGACATCCTTAAAAACCCTCTAAGTCAAGTTCTAAACGTTGCAAATTAACCATGGGCAAGATCTTCACTAATATTTACATACAACTGACTATTATAATCAAAACTAGATCATTGTTGCATTATAAATATAGTTGCATTGTCCAAAAAGACCCATTTATTTAGAAGAAGCAGAGATGAACATGGATGGAGATCAGATGTGCTCCTCAGGCTCCCATGGCAAATCTCATCTGCCTCACTGCTCAGAAGACATCTGCAGACACTATTATTGGGCAGTCTTCCCTATCCATCTCCTTCTAGTCAGAAAAAACCCACCACATACAAAACACCCCACAAACACCACCCCCACCCCCCTCTACTCTTCAATTTCCCAACTTGCTTGTTTTTCTGCAGCTCAATCACAGAAAAATGTTCAAGGCAACGTGATGAAGACATAGACAACATTGATCAGTCATATTTTTCTCTCCCTCTTGTAGAGGCCTCTGCCATTTTTTTGACAGCACTGAAACATGAGCAATGCCATGGCTGTGACAATATAAAAGGACAGTTTATCACCATGGAACTAATTATCACAGGATGACCCATTCTGGTTGTAGAATAAAACATTTCAGTGCTGAGTGGGAAAGATTGAAACCTGCCTGTCTCCTTTTCCCAGCACACAAAACCTGACTCATGTTTTTGAGGAGCAAAATCTCTGCTTCCTGGTAGGTGGCTGAATCTGGAAGCTGACAAACACCCCTGAAATGGAGAATTTGAGAGGAGTTTGGTTTTTTTTCAGTTTTTCATGTGTGATTTCTACCCTGTGGAGATGTCTCTACTTCTGTGGCTCAACCCAAGATGAAGAGCTTGTGGTTCAGGCTGTGGTCAGGGTCTGGGACATGCAGGGACCAAAGCTGTGACCACTGCTCTGCCCCGTGCTGTGAAAAGTCCAGGGCTATGGCTGCAGCTTAAGACTCTGAGCCTGAATTTAACCATATAACAGCCCTAGGAAATCACCTTGAGTTTTAAATGACCACTTCAGGTGCTCAGAACCAGAAGAGTTCTGGAAGTGAGTGTTTTATCTTCCACAGGCCTTCAGCTCTGGACAGCAGCAGGTCCTTTTCTCACCCATCCCTCACCACACACCTTCCAGTGTCTATTAGACAACATTTGAGGGTTTGTCATGGAAAATAAAGAGCCCTGATATTTCTATTACTCAGACCTTGTTGTGGCCATCCCCTGGGCAGGCAGCAGAGCCACCCAAGTGACCCAGGACTTGCCTGGATCCTTTGCACCAGGATTTTAAAGGAACCCTTTTTACCAGCAAGCTGGGAGTAAGACACAAACTTTAAGAACAAACCCATGTATTCATCAGATTTAAATCTGTCTGGGGAGAGGAGACAACAGCAAGAGGCTGAAGGAAGAGGGTCCAAGAGGCTGAAGGAAGAGGGTCCAAGAGGCTGAAGGAAGAGGGTCCAAGAGGCTGAAGGAAGAGGGTCATGCTCTCTACAGCAGGTTGGGTCTTAGCTTTGATGCTACCACATCTTTCCAGTAAAGAGAAAACAAAACAGAAATAAATCAGTTATCCACAAGAATAAACCTGCTGTTGGCTGTGGATGTCTGTAGAGTGAGAGCAGCTTGGTAAAGCCCCTCTCAAGCAGCAGTGTCATTTATAAAGGAGGTTTTAGCAGCCCATAAATTGCTATTTTTGCAGGCAGGGCATGTTCCAGCACTAGGGGTGGGGAGGTGGATGAGAAGAAAACTGACAATTCAATATTCATCCATCTTCATTTGTCTCTCATGAAGATAAGCAGGGCCCCCCATGTCACAGCACTAGCCTTTGGCCACTGATACCATCTTGGTAGTCACTTATCCCCCTCACTTTGCTTCCCCAAGTCTTGGCCTTATAAGCTGAGACATATTCAAGTGACCACAGCTCCAAGAATTGGAAATTACATTATTTTTTCCAGTAATTTGCTAGAAATGGAACTCTGCGTGGGAGGGCAAACAACACCAAGGGGATAGGACACAAATCAATATTTAAATGGCCACATCAGTTAAGCTTTAAATGCTATTTGCAATCACTTGGGCTACAAATATCACAGTGCTCCCTGCAGACCAGAGGAGTTGCAGAGTATATTGGGTTTTAATAGCACCTCTAGGTTTAATAGGAGATAATGAATGAAATATGCCCCCAGATGTCAAAGCCAGCACATATTCAAATTATTTTTGCTGCAGCCAGAGGGTGATTTTCTAATCTGGAAATAATATCCCTTACTGAAAGCAAAGAAAAAGGAGGTTACTGAAAAGGAGCTGTAGCTTCTGGGTGATTCTAGAGTGACTTGTCTGAGATTTTTTTATGAAATCCAAGCTGAAAAGACTTTTAGGAAGCTTATTGCTGAGCAGCACAGCTAACACAAGTAAGAGAGGGAACCACAGGATGGAAGAAAGCATCAAAGTCCTTAATCAATGGTGCAGCAAGGAAAAAAAAAGTCTGGATAAAAAAAGCACCTGCACAGGGCAACTCTTGTTTTTTCCTCAAAATGTTGTTTTTAAAAGGGACCTTTTCTGTAGATAAAACACAGACTGCTGTCCAAGATAAATTTCAAGACTAAATATGTTCATCTGAAAGCCATAAAGCATCATGAAGGAGGATTTAGTCAAGGAGATTTTCCTCTCTTGTCAATCTCGAGCAGCTGCAGCTCCTTGTTAGCATTCATTAAGACTAAGAGCACTCTTATTCTCATCTGTGGAACAGCTTGAAGCCCAAGGACAGTTTTATTTCCCCAGGTTTGAAGAAGATCCCTCTCATCTGGGAGCGTTTCGTCGTGGAACTGATTTAATTATGTATGAAAAAGAAAATCCCCCAATTTTCAACAACTATAAGTTAGTTTTTCTAGCACAATGAACCAAGCCACGTGTAAATATATGTGGGGTGTGTCTCTGAATGCACTTAAACACGCTGAGATGGTTCAGCATGGGCTGGTTTTGGCCAGGGGCAGGGGGGCAGGGTCTCCTCCCCTCCTGGCAGGTGCTCAGCGAGGGGGAATTTGCCTCCAGGGAGGCTGCATCCTCCAAATCCTTTTGAGAGGAAGATATTGAAGCCAGTGCATTCCTTCCTAGACATGGCAGGCAAGCCTGATGTTGAAAGCCTAACAAATGGAAAGGGCTCCATTTATCAGTGTCAGGGCAGGGCAGTGATTTATTTTGCCTTCCAACAGTAAAAACCTCTCAGTGTCTAATGGTGCCTATCACTGAGATGTGATCAGAGGGGAAGAGTCTCTCCATCAATTAAAACAAGATCCACCTTCAAAAAAAAAAAAAGAGTGGTTTTAGTCTAAGGTATGGCAAATACATGGTGGAAAAAGTATTAATAAAATATTGCATATTAAATGCTTCCTATTAAATACTTCCAACACATTTATGAACTAGGAAATGGTTACAACTCCAACCAAAAAAAAAAAGTTTGGTTTTAATGCTGTTTGCCCAGAATTCCAAGCTCAAGGCTCTTTAGCCTTGAAGATGTTTATTCTACCTAACACAACGTTCTCCATTTAATTTCCCACATATCCAGCTCCTCTGCAAATCTAGATGTCTAAACTCCTATTCCAAAATTCTCAAAAAAAAAAAATTGAGGAGCCTGTTAACGCCCAAACCAAGGGGTTATTCAGATCTGCTGTCAGGGAAGGGGGTTAGACATTAGTACAGAAGAGGTTATGCTCTCAGTGGTCATGGTCATCCACCTGCAGCTCTGAAGCTCCCCAGAAACCTGGGCTTGGGTCTTCAAAAGATGCAGATTTATCCTTGATCTGAAGGAAATCCAGTCCAGTGTCCCTCCCCTCTCCCAGCTATGTGCTCTGCCCTCCCCTAAGGGTGGCTGGTGCAGAAAGAATGTGCTGAGGATTTCCTAGCCAGAAAGGCAGATGAAGAAGTCCACACTCCAGCCAGGTGCCCCATGGTGGTTGGGTGCTCCTGGGTCCCTTCCCATTGCAGGCAACAGAAGAGGCTTTGAATCTCTTCAGCAAGGAGCAATTGAACCTCATACAGGTCTGCCCCTTCTCAGCCTCTCACCTCCTGAAAGGATCAACCAATTCCTCCTGGTTTGGCCTCATCTCAAGCATGGAAACATCATTGGGCTTGGATCTCAACGTGCCTACAAGCACCATCCACAGCCCTGCACCAATACCCATCCCTGGCCTCAGAGCTGTGCTGCTGGGTGGTTTCAAAGCCCACCCTGAGTTCCTGGGGAAGTTCAGTGCTCAGGGAGGGTTCCTGAACTCTCCTGGAGGAGTTCAGGTCACTGTTTGGTCAGGTT
>NW_008582908.1:0-10904 GCF_000691845.1 Merops nubicus | reverse complement strand
AACTGGCAGTGAAAAACATGCTGAGGTCTTGGCAAAACCATGTCCTTGTGAGAAAGGGAAGAGATCCAGCAGGTGCAGATTTATGTAGAACAGAAAGGATTACTGAAGCACAAAATCTAGATTCCCTATTTCCATGAAACCTCTGAGCAAGAGCCAAAGGTGCCTGGTAGTATCTGTTAGAAAGCTGACCTCACATTTATTTTGCTGTACTGGGGAGACAGAACACATAAGCACTGCCTTTCAAAAATCTACATTTTCCTCTCTTCTAGAGCAAATATCAGGTTTTGAACCAGCTTCATACAAATGACTCTAAACTGGCAAAAACAGTAGTATGTGCAGGAGCATAGTGAAGTAGTTCTCTATGCAAGTTGTAGCCTGAGATCTCAAAGTAAGAGAAAAGTAAAAGTAGAGAGAACATGGATGTTGGCTCAGGTGGATGCCACGTCCTGGTGTGATGTTCCTGCTTCAAGAAGGATGCTGAAAAATTGAAGAGGCAGAAAAGATGTGAAAACTGAGCAGCCTGATATTGTTTAAAAACAAAAGGCATCTGTTTAATGTTTTGATGATGAGCCTAAAGGGCAACATATGATCTCTAATAGATGTAGATGGAAGAACTCAGAAGTGAGGGTTCTTCAGAGCTGCAGGCTAGAGGAGAACAAAATCCAAGAGGTAAAAGCTGAAGCTGGATCTGCTTGCCCTCTAACTACAAATGGCTATTAAACAACGTGGCCACTAGCAACATTTCCCCAGGGTTCTTAGTGGATTATCCAGTGATGGATATGCTTTAATTAAGAGTGGACATGTTTTTCAAACCTCTGATCTTCATCCAATGTTAATTCAGAGGCATTTTCTTGTCTGTTTTATCCAGGGGAGCTGGCTGAGATGAGCTCAGCAATCCCTGCTGGCACTATAATCCATAAGCCTTGTCAATAATTCACACCATCGCAACAGACATCACCATGGAATCATGTATGCAAAGAAGGTGATAAAGAGGAACACCTCTAGCCCTGATCTTTGTTCAAAGCTCCCCTTTTAAGTGGAAATGCATATAATGGTTGATTCACCCAGGCCCACCCCATGCCACCCCTCCTTGGCCCATCGTTTAATCAACTAGGGAGGGAAACACAAGCTACAATTACAGATGGGCACATATGCAGATCAACCTGTTTTATGCCTGCAAAGCAATTAAGCCCATAAAAAGAAAACAATTATGCTTTGAAGTCTGCTTCTTTCCTTAAAGAGAAGCCTGTGGCATTTAAAAATGCATGTTTAGGATCTGAAAGCCATTGTTTTTTTGTGATGTTTAATGGATGTGGGGCCAGAGGGTTAACTGAGCTGTTAGATGGCTTTCAGCAGGCATCAAAAAGAGCATGAACGAGTCCCAGTTTGACAACTTGTAGATAAACTGTAGATGGGAGACATAATTTATATGTATTTTAAAAATTCAACAACAACAGCAAATAATTCAAAGGACTCTAGCCAGCTGGTCTTCCTGCTAAAACTGGATATGGAAAGCAGGGAGTCTTTGCAGAGCAATGATGACATGCTGAAGCCTTCTATATAAATTTACACATTTATCAACCCTTTGTGGAATAATAAGCTACAATCTAGCCAGCCTGGGGCAGCCTGCTGTAATTGTTATGATTTGTTTTCCAGATACAGTACAAATTCCTTGGTAATCTTTCCTGAATTTTAATAAGGGAAGGGGAAGACTTAATTAAAGAATCTTTTGTGCTGTTCTATGGCGACTGCCATCTGCGAGCACCTCAGTTCTGGGTCTTATCTCCATCGTGCAGCCCACAGCTTTGCCTTTGTAGATGGTGGTGGTAACTCAGGCTCAGGGAGTGAAATAAGTGAGCAGCCTGGGTTTTGGGGAGCATGCACCACTACAGCATCTTCAACTGGGGAGAGGCAAGGACCTGTGCCCTTTGATATGTCCTGCTGCATTACAGGCTGCTTAAAAGCATTAATTCCAAGGTAAATTAAGGAATAACCAGTTTACATATGAAAGAAGCATGTTTGTTTTTTTTTTTTTTAAGGGCTATATACAACATGACTGACTTCTATCAAGTGTGGTCTCTCCTGTCAGAGACTACAGTTGATAGAAGAGCCTTTTGTACATTTTGCTAAATGGGCTTTTATTTTTACAACAATGAAACTGGGATTTGTATCTTTCCAGGAACTTGTTGGGCACATTCCAGGAGCTGGCAGAAAAGAGATGAACTTTTCAGCTGCAGCTCTATATAGGCAGATTTTATGATTTTTAATTCTTTTAAAAATAAATCCTCCCTCCCCACCCATGGCTTTGGGAATACGCAACTTTTATAACAGCAGTTGTAATTAAGGCTGGCTGGCCCAATTCACAAGGCCTTGAAAACCCAAATAAGATGGATTTCTTCACAAATGTGACCTGGAAACTGGCTTGAGTTTAAAAGCAAGTTGTGTCTGATAAGGGCCAACGTGACCTTTAGAAAGAAACTCCCCTTGTCTTGATGCAGTGAGAGCAAGCTCCACAGGCATCTTATTGAGCCCTTGCTCTCTTCTTGTCCTTTATTAGGACTTCTCCAGGCTCATGACAGACTTCAAGGCATCTAGGTGCACTGACATAAAAGCATCTTAATCTGATGTGTGCAGGTAGCACAGAATGAGAGCCAAGGGTGAGATGCATCCATTGCATGTTGCACATCACACACACTCTTACTCCATTGTGGGAGGCGAGTGGGTTAAACAGCTCTGACAATGTCACTGGTAATTTACAGGCAGCTCTACAGCCATGTGTTTGGGATGGAGCTCAGTCTCAGAATACAGAGAGAGGCTGGCAGCCAATTCTGATTGCCCATCAGGGCAAGACCTTCCTGCCCACCACCACTCATGGGATCAGATATTTGGCCCCCAAAACATCCTTTACTAAAGTGTGTCCTTTGGTTTCTGATACATTTCCCCTTAAGAGATAAAAGTTTTATAAGTCTGTCCCTTTCCAGCAGCTGAATCCATGTTGTCATCTGCTGGTTCAAGACAAAAATCTTCACTCTTCTGCCCATGTTTACAGACAGGATATTTCAGATTTTTCCATGTATTCAAATCAGTCATTTGAAGTATAGATGAAGGAGAGTTAACAGCTGCAAATAACTCCAGGGCACAGCCACTTGGTGCAGACCATGCCACCTTTCCAATGAGCTATGAGAAAGATATTAAGCTTTCTTTTCTAAGGAAAAGAGCTAAACAAAGCACAACTAAGAGGGCTCTGCTGATTTCAGCCGCCTGGCAAGAAAGGACATCCTCAGTCATGTCCAAATTACAAGGCAGGTGAGGTTCTACAGATAAAAATAAACAGCTGAAACTCCATCTAGTTACAGAAAGAACACTCTGAAATGGTTTGCTTTTATCATCAACATTAGGGCTTCCTTAAAATATTTTCACTTTGGAAAATGCAGGCACATATGTTTTTATGCACCTTTTGCCATAAGAAATGACAAGTTTGGTCAGCATCTCACCCTCCATCTTCTGTTTAAGGAAGCCTACTGTAGTTTTGAAAGCTTTGCTGTTCTCTTCTTTGTTACTTGAGCTACACCTTTCTCCTATCCATTTACCCTGTGTGCCTGATAGGCTGAGGAGCTGCTGTTGTCCCCACTGCTGCTGTCTATGTGGGAAACCTCAGACCTTACATTACAGTTTCACCATGAGTTCTTTCCATCCATGAGGAGTTGAGCCTTCTCAGGAGTAACCAGGATGCTAATTATTAATCAGTTAACTTGGTGGTTGGAGAGCAAAAAATATGATTTCTAGATAACATCCATCTAACTGAAACCTGTCCTTAATACCTCCTTGCTTCTTTCACCAAGCACCTACCCCAATAGGAATATTATCATTAACAGGCAGCATACAGACAACATCTCTCCCTTCAATGCCAGCTCACACGTGAGGGATACAAAGGTGGCCAACCACCAGAAGAATTAAAAGGTTAATATACTCACTCACAGTGCAAGATGCAGTGAAGACAGGAGCAAATCAACCAAGGAACCAGACAAGCAGTCCAATTCCAACTGTGTAGCCATGGCGAGGAATCTGAGACAGCCAACAACCAGAGGAAAGAAAAGGCTGATATGTTCACTCACAGTGCAAGACAAATTGAAGACAGGAGCAAATCAACTGAGGAACAAGGCAACCAGTCCAGTTCAAATTGTGTAGCCATGACCATAAAATGGTATCATTATTGTGGACATATTCCTCCCTCTGCTCCCAGCCATACTGATGTTTCACCATCACTGCTCTGCCCACAATGGAGAGTTGTGGAGACCTTCTGGTAACTGGAAACCACTAAGACAACTGCTGAATAAATAAACTTCCCCTTTCACTGCAGGCAGAAGCAGCTTTTATGCTGTTAACTCGGAGGCAGGACATTGGATGCTAAGGAAGGGGCACCTGGTGGTGATCTCCTAACTGGTTCCCACCCAAGCCTGGCCAGGCCCTGGGTGAAAACCAGTCAGGAAGGTCTTTCCTGCCTCTTCTTTCTGAGCAGAGACTTTCCACGTGGCATGATACCAAGGCCTGAACTATGGAGAGAGGGGTTAATTTGTTAAAAGAAAAAATAATTCCCTTTGCCTTTTTTTCTCTCCTGTTTTCAGCCATTTCATCAAAACATAATCAAGCCAACTTTTTTCAACACCTAGAAATGTTCAGTTTGTATTTTATTTTTATTGCACTTTCTGTCCTTCCAGCTCTGTCAGTGTAGATCAAAACAATATAGGAGCATATGTTCCTGTCAGATGTAATGTGCAAACCTTCTTAAATCCCCCAAAAGCCCTTTCAGATGTAGACCTACATTTAAGTAAGCAATTAATTATTGCATAGCTCTTCCAATGAAAACACAATTTGTTTGCAATTTAAACTGCAGTTCCAGCTCTTTTGAAGTTTCCTGTCTGTTCCTTTCCAAGCTAAGGATTGTGCAAATTTGATCTCAGGCAGTACCTGTCAAATCATCAAAAGGCTTTGGGGAACTTCCTTGTGTCAGGAAGAATCTCCAGTTCTTCACTCACCCCCGTGGAGTTCAGGGACCAGCCAAATCAGTCACACATATCTGTATATGCAAACCACTGAACTAAAACCTCTCTCAGCCTTAAACCACAGTATCTCACCTGAAAGGGCATAGCCTTCCCATAAAAACAGGAGGAGAACACTTAATTAATCCTGTGACACTATGAAATGTCAGGCAAGAGGGTGTGCTTGGGGAGGGAGAGGATCTGGGAGTGAAGTGTTGCTTGTCCTGGTTCACGAGTTAGGGACCAAACTCTGGAGGGATTTTTCTAAAGAGATATCTGCTGTCATGTTATCATCTCTTCCTGGAAACCCAGAACCCTGACAGAGAAGGGAAAAACTACTCAGCAGAGCTGGGGCAAAATGTGTCTTTCTGCTAGAAAACTGCAGGCAGTACAATAGCTTGTCATGCATTAAATTATCCCCACTGTGCAACGCATCACCTGCTCCTAGCCCAACAGAAGGACAGAAAGCCTCAGAAATACACAGAGAAAAAGCACAGGATTAACACAGGGCTTGTTGTGTTGGTTTTTGAAGGAGGGTGTATAATTCATCACTTGGGGGCAATCACGAGAGGGATATTTAAATTACTCAGAGAGCACAGAGCATATAAATAATGAACAGAATAAAATGCAAATGGCCTGGAAGGAATCAATAGTCACGAATGAAATCAGCCCTCAGATCCTAATTGAAATGAAAATGAGATGCATATTCAATATATGCTTAATAGAATATACATAATATGAGCATCTTGAACTAATGAATAAGACCTTTCCATCACACAGATACATATAGGCAGGCACCCCTCCTAGAAAGTGAATGCCAATAGGTGTGGCCACCCTCATTATTATTCCATGTATCACTGGGAATATATATACATAAACATATAGCATAATGGAAATGGTGAACTTCTAAGCTGTGCTAGGTCTCAAGCACAAACATTCCTGAAAAGACCAGCTGTCATTCCTGACTATCTGTGAAGCTGTGATAGGTATTTTGCATACTGCTCCACTATTAATTGGAAGCTTCTCTTTGTGTCAGAAATAGCATGTGCCAAGGCTTTATTCTTCTTTGTATTTTAGGCCATTTTACTGTAACTGATTGGGTGCTTGTGTGCTAATTGCTCTGGCTAGTTCCTTGGTAGCCCTTCATTGGACCTCACTGACCTATGCAGAGAAGGAGTCATTCCCTTTGAATCTAATTATAAGGAATTGAATTATTTCCTGACACAGGCCTGAATTGGGGAATCTCATGTTATCTCAGCAGAAAGTAGAAGTGCACTTTTGTAGGGATAACTTGCCTCAACATGTTGAACACTGACACGCTCCCTTGAAGTGAGAAAAGAGCTGCCTTTTAAAAACAGATTTCTGGGGATTTTGTCTTGGAAGAATGAGCAGCAGAGGCAGGAACATCAGTGTCACCTGCAGGAGTCTTCCTTAGGTCTGCACACATCAGCAGTCATTAACACTGTACTGATGGGACATGAGCAGAAGATGCTCCGTGGCCCTGGGACCCAAGAAACCACAGCAGCTGGGAAGGTGTGAGCCATCATGGCTAATGTAGGACCACACCACCCTGCAGTTGTGCCACAGTCCATCTCTGAGCTGTATCTCTCAACTTCTCTCCCTCCATTTCCTCATCTTCACCCCCATCTGTGTAAGGACTGATCATTTAACATTGCTATGGGGTTTTGAAAGTGTTCTGTGATAAATCTTATCTTAGAGTACCTAACAGTTCAACAGATTGAGCTTATTTTATTGTTTTGCAAAGCAAATGTTATCTGTATTGAATAACTTGCCTCATCTGCTAACAAAATGCTCCTTTGATTTTCTTTTTTTTTCCCATTTCTGTGGAGGCAGAGCTATTGGGAATGGAGCTGAACACAATCATTTAAGAAGGGCTAAAATTCTCTTTCTTGTTTTGGTATCCAAAAGTAACGCTACTGTCTCATCAGTACGAAGCCAGGAACCCAATGGGATATCAAACCAATGGGTTCTTTATCCCAGATCCATTACTGGCAGGAGATAACCTTCTGAATCTGCACCCACTTCACAACTGGATGGAAGCACTCACTTGAAAGGGAAAAAAGAGAGAAGGTTTAGTTATTTCTTACGTTGTGTGTACTGTAATAGAAAGCTGAAGTAAAATCATCCCTCCCTTAACACAGCACAATAACTCTTCTGACATAGTGGAAGGCTTTGTTAAGGGCCAACTGGAGTTTAACTGCTATAAAAATCCCAGTGGGTTGTTCTTGTGGGAAATGTGGGACAAAATTATCAAAATTTGTCCTTGCTACCTGGCCTGCATCTTGTCATCCTGCTTGCCCAGAACTGATGTGCTGGGTTCCTGTCCTTCCTCCCACAGCCCCTACAGCCTCTACATCTTCATACTCTGAGTCATATATAAAAGCTTGTAAAAACTTGAATCTATTCTAGGCTACTACTGCCAGGTATAGCAGATGATACCTATTAGATTTTACTTTCCCAGAAATTCCTCTGATTCATAAAACATACAGGATTGTGGACCTCTATTTTGTCCACTCTTCGTCCCCTGCTGTGTAGGTTTTGGCAGATGAAAATGTGTATGAATGACTATAGAGCTGGTTTTCTTCTCTAATATCTTGGTTAGCTAGAGCAGTATTTGCTAATCCATGAGCCTTCAGTCCTAGGGAGTCTTTGAGGCATCAGGAAGTGATTTTCCAGATGAGAGGAAGAAAGAAATAAAAAAAAAGAGTTGTTTTAAGCTATACATGAAAACTCCCATGGAGGCAAATAAACAATATGAAGAAGAATGAATCCAATTAAAAAGTGTTCAAGGTTCAGCCTTATTTTATTCTTTTGTAAGTGAAAACTCATGCAGTGTACACTGCATTAGAGTGTCCTTGGAATTTGTTTCTTGGTGGGTTTGGTTTTTTTCCAGGGTTTTTTGTTTTTTTCCAGGGTTTTTTGGTTTTTTGGTTTTTTTTTTTAAATTAGAGAGTCCTTCAGTTAAAAAGATCATGGCACTGCAATAAGAGCCGAGAAGAAATTCATCTTGCTGTCCTCTCTGAGGAGCAGCACTCCAGGGTAGTCCCTGGGCAACTGAAGACAGCAGCAAAGTGGCTCTTGGCCCATCCCTTAGTGCTGGGATGAACCAGAGGGGAATGACATGGATTGCCCTGGAGCATCTGTTGTTGCTGCCAGCCCTGGTGGGGACAAGCACAAGCACAGGCTGAGTGATGGCCGCTCACAGCATCACAGCTTGCGAGGAGGACTCATTCTTGGCATCCCTCTCTGGGGTGGGACACGTGGCAATGAAGCTGAAGACCAGGCCTGAAAACATGAACCCACACCTCACCTACCAAATGGCCGCTGCTGCCAGTGCTAGGGGATACCAAGGGGAAACAAACGAAGGGATGTGAGAAGGGCTTTGTATAAAATAAACGGAGTATTTAGCTGAACTTCCCCTCCTTTTTGGAGTGTCAAATATTCATATGTGACATACATTAATTAGCTACCACTATTTCTGAGTCTGCTCATGCTATTCAGAATAGGGGCGGGAGTCATTCACATAAGACTAACAGGCTGATGGAAGGAGGATGCTGGGAAAATTCTTACAACAAACCTTGACCAGGAGTCAGTAAAACATTCAGGATTTTGGTCACTCCCTTCCCCATCAAGTAGTCCTCATCTTCTAGTACTGGACTTCACAGGAGCATTATCAACTTCTCTCTTCCCTACAGAAAAGTCACCCTCATCTTTTGGAAGAATTTGCTGCATTGGCAGTATCAAGATCAGTGTAATATTTGTTATGCTGGTTTCACAATTTTTCTCAGCAGAAAAAATTTAATTTTAAAAAGTGAAATTACCAAATGGGAAGATAATTTAATAAGTTGATAATATTTGTCACTTTAACTAGAAAACTGCCCATAGAGCTGTCTACTTGAAATACAACCTGACACAACCGAAATATTCCCAGATTTGTAGATTGGATTATTTTTTTTTCCAAGTAGAAACTTGAGAGTACTTTAATTTCTTTTAAAATGCACTGGAGATGACAATATTTCATTTACGAGGGCATTCTTCGAAGAAGAAGACTGGCTTGGGCACTCAGAGACATGGAAAATGGAAAAGATAAAACCAACTGAGTTGATAAATAGTGACGACCATCGAACGAAAGCAGCAAATAAAATCTGCAAAGAAGCAGCCCAGTTTTCCCATCCAAACCTTTGTTACTTTTCTATCAGCCATGGGCAGATTGCTACTGCGATTCACAATGCAGGGCTTATTTTAATATTCTGCTCTCTCTACTCATATATTCCATGGCTGGGAGAACTGGGCTTTATCTCAATATTGTCAAAGTGTTTCTATCATAAAAGTAGTGTACAGAAACCAGACTGACTGGAACTGAATATGGAATTCACGGAGAGAAAGAAAACAAAGACCCACAAACGTCTAATCAAGATGTACCTTCTAAAGAACAGATTATGTAGAATCCCTGAACATAAGAGAATATTCTGGTTTTACATATACCTATTCTGAACTCTGTTTCCACTGGAGGAAATAATAAATTATTTGTTAAATTCCATTTTCATCCATGCAGCAACCTTAGAAGCTTATTAACAGACAGGAAATGTTGGCTGATAGTAATGTGGTTAAGAAGCACATTACTTTATAATCATTTTACCTAGGTTCAGGTTAAGACTTTAAGCCCTAGAAGAAATGATGTCTCACTCTTTTCTTTTCAGAGATTGAATACTTAGAACAATTCAGAGAGGAGATAATCCTTGCTGTATTTTACATCAGGAAGAGGTTGAGGTAGAAGGAGGTAGAGGTTGAGGTCACAAGGATGTGTTGCATAAAGGTGAATCCATTTTTTTGTGTATGTGGGGAGAAAGATAGATGTGTTTGAGTGTTTTTATCAAGAGGAAATAGAAGGAAGGGGAATTGTCCTTGTTTCTAAATAAAAACATCCACATTTTTCCCCCCACCATCTAATACACATGATGTTGTCAAAGTGAAGTCAGTTATTGTTCTTCAGCTGCTTCAGTGTGCACATCTCTGCCCCACCAGCTCTTTCTTAGCTTGATTTCATTGCAAAGCTCACGAAGACTGTATTCTCCCTGCTACAGATGCTGTAACTGATGCAGGCTTCAAATAATCCTTTGCTTTTTTCCTCAAGAATAAAAATCAGAGCTGGCTCCTTCTGTGTGCAGTAGCTGATCTTCACATGAGCTAAAGGCAAACCTTGAGGTTTATTCTACACAAACTCTTTTGTATGCGTGCCTGGTTCGATTGCATCATGCAGAAAAGTGTCACCCACACCTGTCATCACTACAGCACTATCACTTACCCAGGGAAAAAGGCTCGCAGACAAAAACAATCCTGGGAATAATCAAAAATCCAAGACAAAAAAAGTCTGAGTGACCTCCTTTTAAATACCACAGAGACATATTGGCAAACCTTTCCAATTGGGCTGGAAGATAAATATCCATCCACTCACGGTTAAATTTCAAATGAACATGATCTAACTAATCAATTGTTGTTTATTTAGCATGCTCTAACTACTCAAGTAAATCTAAATTAATGGCATGAGTAATTGGATTCATTTAAGACCTTGTATTTCCTTTCCTTATGCTCCGCTGCTCACTGCTGCTTAAACGGGAGCAGCCAAACCATTTCCTTCTGTGGCCACACAGATAAAACACCCATCATCAGAACCTGGGTCCCAGCTGCCCTTTTCAGAATTATTCCTCCACAAGCTCAACATCTCATACGTGGCACAGCTCGGGATTAAATCTGCCAGATAACTGAGCTCCAGGACAATTCAAATCGGAGATTTCTAGCGAGGAAAAATCAGGTGTAGGTGCCCTGAGGTACACAACGGGTCTC
>NW_008582907.1:0-913 GCF_000691845.1 Merops nubicus | reverse complement strand
CTCTACCACCACGAAGAAAGTATATACGTGTATTGGGAACTTTTGGTCCCTGCATCCTCAATAAACTTGTAGCCTTTGTCAAAGGAAGGATCGAGATGATACAGCTGATGATACTATGACAACACTACCTTGGCCTGATGGAATACCCCTCTGAAAAGGAAGACACTCTTAATAACCAACTTTAAAGAAGCTGCGCTGATACAGTGAACTTAACTCTGTGCCTTCGAGTTTGTTATACTTTTGAATCTTTTACTATTATCCTGTTTTTGCTGTGGCTTGCTTATGCTATAAATGGAATGCTAATCTTTTGTCATGGAGAGGGGGAGATGTTGTGACAAGCAGAGCCCGCCATAGCTAATGGCTGGTGTTCAGCAGAACTCGTGATGTAATGGAAAGTGTAGGCCGCCCATGAGGGGCACTGTGGGTGGGGCTTATCATTTATAAGCAATTACAACGACTCAATAAATGCCATTTGCTGCATCCTCCACAGTGGGGCCTGTGTCTCGATGGCCCTCAACGGCAGAGGCTGAGTTGCCGTGATCCCGGGTCTGAGTGTTGGCGACAACACTTCTGCTGCTCCTCAACCACACAAAGAGATATAGCAAAGGAATATAGCAGCATTTTGGATAAATAAACCCCTCAGGGGCTCAGCATAAAATATCTGTAGCCTTGTAAGTCTGCACAAATTTATTGATCAGCTACATGATAATCAAACTGTAAGCATTACAAGCAGGAAAGCAACAAGTAAGTTGAAAAAAATAACACCGATGATGGGAAGACAGGCATAAATGCTAGTTCCAGTAATAAGTCTCCTGAAGAATTTCTTATAATATGCTAACTTCCTCTTAGATGGAGTACTTGATGAAATAAAGCATAATATATCATAAAAACTTGTTGTGGTGAGCAGAGCCCG
>NW_008582906.1:0-10154 GCF_000691845.1 Merops nubicus | reverse complement strand
GGAGCCATTGACAGCCACTCTTTGGAAGCAAGAGGAGGCTCTGTTCTGTGTTACAAAATACACCTGTGAGGAACACAGATGTGTTTGGGGACGTGAACCATGCAGCAGAGCACAATTTGGGAAAACCTGGCTCTTCTGGCTTTCCTAGGGAATTTTAATTTCACATCCAAAGGAGTTTGTGTAGATTGGTAAGAAGTGCTGGAGGGAATGAGTGGAGGAGACTGGATCAGCAAGCTGGGGAGAAGAGGTGAGCAGAGGGTGACAATCATGTCAACATGCCTCAGATTTTGAGGGACAGCAATCCAGAGGATCCCTCTCCCAGCCAGAGTTCAGCCAGCCAGGATCTCAGGGTCACCTCTTCCACCCTCCTGACCAGGTGAACTAAGTGACACCACCTCTTCCCTCCATGACTCAGTTTCCCCACTTGTAAAGGAAGTTAAAAGGTTCTCTGTGGCACTCTAAAAGCAGCAAATGATAAAAACTAATCAGCTGTGCTACTCACAGCTCGGTGGTGAACTAATGCACTTGTCAGACTGCTGGCCCAGAGTCTGCTGGGTAAAGAAGAAAACTGCTGAAGGTGTTAGTCCAGATGGACGATAAATGTCGAGGCACAGTAGGAACTGTTAAAAAATAAAACTATTCTCTCAGGTCCTCTCCCAGCAGAAACAATACTCCAATTGTAACGCAGATATTCTGCAGAGTCATTCCATCCCTCAGGGCAGGTGAGCACTTTGCAAGAGCCTGCAAAGGTAATCATTAGACTCTTGTAAATATTACAGAATACAAATTCCTGAGCTGCAGCTTTACGCCTGGCTTCATGAAAAGTGAGAAAGCATGCCCACCCAAAATGATGCCATTAGTAATATTTGGAATTGCAGGGAACACTGGTTATCAGCCTGGACTACCCGATTCTCCCCAAAATCCCACACTGCAGAAAAAGGATGGGGAGCAACTGTGTTGTTCAAAGCCACATGAGGGAAGCCTATAACCTCAGCCATCAGAAGAGGCAGTATTCTGGGCTGTGCTGAAGCTGCAGAGGAATCCAAATAACGTCCAGTGACCAGCTCTGGAATGCAGCGAACCCAGCTAGGTCAACAAGCACACTGATAAGTGGCAAGGTGGCAAGTGGAGTCCAGCCCAGGCTAAGCCTCCAGGAGCTCATGGCAATGGGGAAGAGGTTACACCAGCTTTGTGCCCAGCAGCGTCTGGACAGCTCTCACCAGCAGAGTCAGTGGAAGCTGTAATTTAACTGCTTCATCAGTGTGTACTACAAAGACTCCACTCGGACCAGACTCATGCCAGTCATGACTCAGTGCCTCTTCCACTAGCCAGACTGCTGTCCTGCTGTACCCACACAGCTCAGAGAGAGGCATCTGTGGTGGTCTGTGCCCTCTGCTTTGTTTTCCTCTCTGCCACTTCTGATCCCTCTCTGACTCAGCGTCAGGCTTGAGCTGGGTCACACAGAAGCCACTTCAGACTACGGCCACCTGTAACCACAGAAATTGAGCCACCCACAGTAATAACACTAAAAGCAAGCAACTGAAACTTTGAAAGAGAAAGCAAATGTTACTTCAGAGAGATAAGCAGCTATAGTAACAGACCTGGCAAGACAGTATTTTAAGCCAAAGATGTGCTAAAGAAATATTTTTGCAACCTTTTTTGAAATCTTTTCTTCAAAGAAGGTAAAATGTTGGTTTCAGGGAAAAGGTACTGAACATCAGTTTTAAGCAAAGTGATATTTCTCTTCTTAATTAAAAACTTCCATCTTCCACGATTTAAACAGAAGTTTATACAAGCATTTCCATATAGGCTGAAAAACCCCGACATTATTTTAGGTGGACAGAGGGTTCTTGTTAAGGTGGTGGTTGCACAAAGGATACAAAAATAGCTGATAATAAAAGTATCTACAGGATATCATTAAGAAATCAGGTGCTAATGAGACTGCTCAGGGCTGATTCATGACTGCCCTGTGGCTATTCCATTACAACTCTTCCAGGTGATGTCTCTAGCGGCCATGAGTCAGATCCCTGCCTCTGTGTCAAACCTTCTGCAGGAAACTCCCTACAGCAAAGCTGGCAGGTATGTCCTTAAACGCAAAGGAACTGGGGTCTTCCCATATTTTACCTCTTCCAACTGCAAGAACAGCTCACAGAGGCAGCTCAGAGAGAGCACAGATGAAAGCAGCCTGAGAAGCCCCTGTACACTGGCACAGGCAGGAACCAGCAGCACTGTGAAGGTACAAAAGGTGGCTGTGAGACAGTTTGGTTCATGCTGGTCCTTGAATTGATGTTGGCTCCAACGCTCTTGTGATCTTGAACATTCAGGCCTAGAGGACAAACTCTTTACTGCCTGAATTAAAATCCTGCCCTCAATTACCCTAGGCAAGGTTAATGACTATAATTTATTAAAAGGCCTATAATGGTTTGTTAAATGATGTTGAAAATGGTAGTTTCAAGAAAACAAGTTATAAAACAACCCGACAAACAAAAGGTTTCCACTGTACTTCCTTTCAAATGGAACGGTCACAAGCCAAGCATTTGTCATCTCTGTGGGGCCAAGAACAATGTGCTAACATGGATCCAGGTGCCTCTACCACACCCGCTGCTGACCTGCCAAACACCACTCTGTGATGGTCTCCTTCCCATCATCTGCACTCCACAGACACCACTAGAGCAACACCTAGAGCAGACTCTGCGCAGAAAGCAACAAGGGAACTAGCTGTAAACCACCTCTCTCATTGCTGTCGTCCTCTAGCAGTGTGGTCCCCATGGAGCAGTGCCCTTCCTTGGGAGAACCAGCAGCATATCCACAGGCATCCTCTCCCAAGAGGCAGGGCTGGCAAGAGGAAGGCACTAGTGTGCAGGTGACCTCGCCCGTTCTGTTTGGACTGATGTTATTCATAAAACACTGTTATAGCTATTAAACTCAATATTAAAGACTGGCAATGTTATTTTGGTATTTAGCATTTGCAAGAGACCCTTTTGAATGATTCCTGCATAGCTGGAAATCAAAAAAAAAGCCTCCAGCATTGAAACCATTTTCTGCTGTTGCCAGGATCATATTCTCTCACTAGCCTATTGCAAATCTCCTGATATCCAGTGTCTGGAGCTTACATCCCCAGCCAAAAACGATATCCAAGTCCAGAGCTAATTGTCTACATTCCTTCGATGGTTATAAAGAGAAATAAATCCTTCAAAAGATCAAAACCACCCAAAACTCTGGGAGGTACAGAGCTGCCTAGCAGTAGCTGGTAGAGAACTGATGTCTCTGAGCACTTGACCTTCACCAGAAGCCCCTTGGGAGATGAGTCTGACACATTGTCCTGAGCATAGCAATATTTTCAAGAGTAGATCAGGGCCACTGTTTACCTCTTGAAACCCACAGGAGATTTTAAAATAAACTTTTAAAATGTCATTTTGCACATATATCTAGTGACTTCACACTTATTTAAGGGCCTGGATATTTCACTCACCTTTATATAAGCCTTTTTTAACAAACCTTTTTTCTTTTTGTCCATTCCAGTTGCAGAGGCACACGTGACAGCAGCATCCTGACCTTCAAAACTGAGCTGCTAGTGCAAGGTCTGCATCTAATTGTCTCACCACCTCTTCCATCTGTCTCTGCACAGCATCAAGAAAAAAAGGTCTGGGGAGGAAAAGCAGTAACAAATGTGCTTTCATTCCTCACTTTTAAGGGTGAGATTTCCCTCTTATGTGGACATCTCACAAATTATTTACTATTGGAGCCCGATATCTTTAATGGTACCTTATTTTACCAAGAGAACAAATTATTCTGTAAAAAAGCCAGTTCTCTGCCTGTTGCCACTGCCAGCTGCACATAAGTACCAAATTACAAAGCACTCACTTAGATGAAGTGAATACTTCATTAAACAATTAAGCAATAAAGCAGAACAAAGGCTGTGGTTTCCAGGCCTTGTTCTGTAATTGTATCCTACAGCATTAGGAGAACCAATGCTCAGGCACAGGGCTGCAATTTGGGCTGGGATTATCCTCTAATAGCCTTGTCCTGTGGGATTAGAGCATTGCCACGGTGGGGAATTTTTTTTTCCTTCCATAGCAACGTAAAATACACGATTTGTGCTTGAAGGTCTGGAGGTGAGGATTTCCATCCCTCCTTCCTCCTTTCATCTTCTTGCTCTAAGTCCCTGATTAGAAGCTTTTATCTCTGCTTTCACTTTCTGAACCATGAAGGTTATCCAGCAGCCCAGGTTCTATGAGGGTGCCACACAGAGAAAACCCAGTTCCTAAGTAAATATCACTGGGTCTCCCCAAAGACACCGTGGACACTTTGAGTGACACAGAGGACACAAAATGTGGAAGCCATGATGTTGAACAAGGTTAAGTTTGTGCTGAAATTTTCAGTTCCCCTCAGAGGGTGTGCAGCTAGTGAACTTTCGGGTCAAACTGAGAGGCACCTACAGAGATAAGGCAGATGCAGGTTTAGATGGCTGATAAGCAGAGATCATTTGGAATGCAGATGAAATTTGAATGTCTAAAGTCCATCTACATTCTGCTAGAGATCTAAACTCCTTTCTTGATCTGCTAAAGGCCTGATCCAGCTCCTAATGAAATTACCAGGACTTGAAGCTGACTCTGGACAGAGCCCACAACCCTTCCAGAATCCCTTTCCAGAACAGTCACAGAACATCTTGGATGACAAGGGCAAGTCTTTCCCTCAAACATGGCACATAAGGAGTCCCTCCATGCTGCTCTCCTTCTCCATAAACCATTCCACTCTGCTGAAACAGAAAACACGGCTCAGATGCAAAACACAGCTCACCATTTGATAGGACACTCTGTCCTTGGGAACTGGAATTGAGATCATCCAGATTCATATCATGGGCCAATGGAACACCATTAGAAGAACTAACTTTCACTTCTAACAGCAACCAAACCAGAAATTAAAAAAAAAAAAAAAAATTAAAAAAATAATAAAAAAAAAAACCACCTACAATAGCTTAAAAATAGAAATTTATTTGCAAGTATATGTATTTTATCCTCTCAGAATAAAGAGGTTTCTATATATAGTTTTTTTTATTCTACTTGCACTCTTCCCCTTTGGAAATAATACAATTAATATTTAATGCAATTCAGTGACATATGTCTCCATTCCCCAGAGGAAAATAAGCTGCATTTGTTTCAGACTCACTGACATTGGAACATAACCATCTATACTCACTGGGACGTAGGGGAGAACAAACGATCATGAAATGTCAGAAAGTAAACGTTTTAAATCGTAGCAGCCAAGGAACAGCTATTAGGTGTGCTTCTGTACTGCACTAATGCTGCAACAGCCTCCTAAAATTGGGCCACTTTCAACCAGATACTGCTAAACCAATAGAACAACAATCCACCCCACTGTAAAAAGAAAAAATAACATGGGAATAGGAAAACATTGACTCTAAGAGCCGGATCTGCTGAAGGAAAAGATGAAGGACTAGGTCCAGTAATGGATTTAGGAACCAAAACTAGAATTTAAGAGAAACTGAGACATTGAATGCCAAAAATACAGCCCAGGTCCCCTTTCTCTCCCCGCAGCTGAACTGCAGACAAACCCTGAAGATGGCACAACTCATCAGTAACTTCTTCCTCTGCAGAGTTCTCCTCATTCCTTCAAATCTTGTCTCACCAGTGAGGTGCTCTAACATCAGAAGTAAGGAGAGGAGAGGAATTAGGTCCCACTTACTTGACAACTCACTATTATGCCTACCAGATTCAGCTCTGGAACCACCAGCCAGGAAGAGGGACATAGCTTGATGGAGAGAGAAGGCAATAAGAAGCCACAAGGACAGTATGGAGAGTTTTGGAGAAAAACAGTGGCTCAAGAAACACTGTTGGGGTGGGGAAGGAGGCAGAAGGAATGGGGATAGTAAGATGGCCTCAGCAGAACAGGGAGCAGGTATTATCTGGTCCAGCTTCTCATAGTAAAGGGAGCCTAGAGGAGATTATCCAGCACCCTGTCCAGTCACACCTTAAAACCCTCCAGCAATGGAGACTCTACCATGTCCTTAGGGAGGTTGTTTAGTGAGTGATTGTTCTTATTGTACAAAACATCTTTCTTGTATCAGTTTCTCCCATGCAACTTATATCCATTGCCCCTTGTCTTCTCCACATGGCTCCTTGTGAAGACAGAGCTTCTACTCTCTTTGCAACAATCCTTTAAGTGCTGGAATACTGTGATGAGGTCCTCCCCAGTCTTCTCTTCTCCAGGGAGGAAAGACCTAACTCTGTCAGTCTTTCCTCAGAGGAAAGTTCTCCAGCCCTTTCATCATCTTACTGGCCCTCCTTTGGACCTTCTCCAGTGGGTCTGTGTCCTTCTTGAATTGCAGAGACCAGGGCTGGACACAGGACTCCAGGTGTGGCCTGGCAAGTGCTGAATAGAGTGGGATGATCATGTCTCTGTCTCCACTAGTAATGTCTCTGTGGATGAAGCCCAGGATCCAACCTGCCAACATCACCACAGCGATGCACTAATGACTTGTGTTCGGCTTGTTGTCCACCAGGAGCTCCAGGTCCCTTCTGGCCAGGCTGTTCCCCAGCCACACAGATCCTGACCTGCACTGGGCTCTTGGGTTATGTTGTCCCAGCTGCAGGACCTTGCACTTGTCTTTGCTAAACTTCATACAGTTCTTGCTAGCCCACTCTTCCAGCCTGCCCAGGTGTCTCTGTAAGGTGGGTCTCCCTTCTGACCTGTCTACCTCACCACCCAGTTTAGTGTCATCAGCAAAACTGGTACTTTCAATCCCGTAGAATCATAGAACATTTTGGGTTGGAACGGACCTTTCAAGGTCATCTTAGTCCAACCCCCCTGCGATGAGCTGGGACATCTTTAACTAGCTCAGGTTGCTCAGAGCCCCGTCCAGCCCAGTACTGACCCCTGGGAGACCCCACTTGTGACCGACTGCCACCCTAAGTAAAGGCCATTGATCACCACCCTCTGAGTGTGGCCTGTGAGACAATTTCTTACCCATCTCACAGACCACCCATCCAATCTGTGTCTTGCCAGTTTGTCTTGTTTCACTCTAGACCAGGACACAGACCTGACTGACAGCACCACCAAAGCCACTGAACTGGTATGAGGGAGGCAGCAGTGGCCTGGGATGTCAGCCTGCTGCTGAGTCACAGACAAATCCCAAAGCTTTGATTACTGTAAGTTTATCTTGCCATTTGGAAATTCATTCTGCCAGCTAGGCACTGAAGAGCAAGGTGTGCTGTGATGCCAAAGCCTGTCATTGGCTCTGGGCCTCAGTGCCCTGCCAAAAAAAGGACACAGTCAATCATGAGGATAAGTTGTATAAATGAGTCATGAAGGATATTCCATGTGGGATTACTGACTGTAAACAGGAGTAACAGTGACTGTACACTGCCTGGTGTTTGTACAATACTTTGCACAATAAGCCCTGGTCTTGTCTGGAGGTTTCCAGTGGCTGCTCTTACATGCACAACTAATCCCAATCCCGTGTTTATCATAACAGTAAATCAACTATAGTGCCCACAAATGTAACCCAGCCTGCACTTTAGCTTAAACCCTGTTTTCTTCATGCATATCTCATACCACAGTGCACAATTATTCCCTGTTTTGTCTGTTGCCTTATGTCCAAGATGTAAATTACCAGCTTTTTAAAGCAGGATTTTTTTTTTTACTTTATATACATTACCTCGCACAAAGGGGGCTCTGAATTTTAACTGTGGAGCCTTCTAAGCCTGCTGAAATTCAAATAAATAACAGATACCTTTCCATCTACATTTTCTTTCCAACTGCTCAACTCCGCCAATTGCTTACCAAGTCCAGGCCACATGCAGAGAAAAAAATAAAAGACCTAAAATGAAAACTATTTGTGAAGTAAGTCCAAAACAGGTGAATAAGATCCTCTTTTCCCACAGCTGCTTAGTTCAACGTGTCTAGTCTCAGCCGTTCGCTGTAATAAATACAACAAGCACATCCTGTGAAAAGAAACTTGAATTTTAGCCCGTAACACAAGGAACAGGAGTCAGATTGCCAAGAGGAGCTTTGCCAACATTGGTTTCTTTTAGTGGCTCTGGCTTGAACACCATTTCCAGAGGGGCTGCAGAATGGGCTTCTCATACGTAGGGTTGTACTCACGCTGGCAGCTGGGTGTGTTGTGACAGCCACGTCAGAGTAGGATAGAAGTTAGAAACCCATAAAAATACTGCTCTGCTGGATTAAGTAGTAACCAGAAATGTCAGTATCACATGTTAATTAATGATTAATGTTAGAGGCAGGAGATGCATGCCTGACATATTTTTAAACTGGTATAACAAGTTTTCACAGAGCAGAGGAGGGAGGTTCTCTATAATACATAGTAATGGGCTGTGTACTTGGAACTGGGCACCATAACTTTCCCCATCTTCAGGACAGAACGTGTCAACACACAGCTGCTCTCTGAGGATAACGTGGGATAAATCAGTGCCAGGATTAGCAGCCGGTAACGTTGAAGAACGAGGAAAGAAGAAAAAACATACAAATGGTGATCAGAAGGACAAAAAACTCTTTCAGACACACCTGGCACAGAAAAATGTTAACAGAGCACATTTTAAATATAAGACGACCCAATATTACAAGGTGCTAAGAGTAAATCAAAAAATAAAGAAAATAACACTGTGGATCTGACAAAGCCCTGGAACTGTAAGATCTTCCTCAAGGTGATGTCCTAGTTAGCAAGTAGAGCTTTACCTCAGGCAGGATGAGTTAGCATATACTTACACATAACACTGTAAGAATAACACATGGAAGCTATCTAACATCCCACACTGATGAATCCCAAAGCACTCTGCATCTGCGTATTGATGTTCTCACACCAGAAATCAGTAAAGTGCATGCTTGCCTTTACGTAGATTCTTGAATTAAATAAGTTTTCTGAAGAAAGATGGTCTCCTTAACCAGGTCCTATACATAGTAGATGCCACTCTCATTTTGCTCCTTGATGAAACAAAGCACTTTCCTCTCTGTACTGTTGTGTAACAGATGTTACATGGGACAGTCATACAATCCTGTACCAAGTTGTTATTAGAGCTGAGAACGAAAAAAAAAAAGAGGTGGCATTCATCTAGACTAACATTAGCAAGCTATAAACTAGGCCTCCAGTGAAGAGAGACACATAGGACTGGTCAGGCTTCACCACCCTACAACCCCTGGAGACACATCTCACAACATGTTTTGTCCAACCTGTATTAAGCCAGCAGAGATACCTCACCCCTCCTGACTGACTAAACAGCTTAGATTAGACACCAGCTTTAAAATAACTAAAAACTACCTAAGATAAATTTCTTTTGGGGATCTCAACCATCTAGTCTCTGTGTTGACACCACTCCAGCAGCTCTAGAGTACACTCAAGAGAAAGCTGCCAGCTGAGGACAGTCTCACCACTTCCCAGCCCTTGCTGACCCATGTTGCACAGCTTCCCATTCCCAGTTCTATTAGACCATCTACTTGAGGTAGTGTCCCGTGTTTTTGAAGCATCTCCATCTCCTGTTCTTTGAGGCACTTTCTGCTCTAGGAGTATTTCTGCCACCACAGCACGGGTGAGAAATCATGATTTCGGAGTGGCTCAAAACATTTACAGTGTAATATAAGCCAAATCATTAATGTGATGGCTGCCGTGGCCTTGCGCAATGAAGGAGGGAGGGGACGTAACCACTTGATAAAAGACCAGCGAGTATGATGACATATTAGCAACAAATAGGAGCACAAACAGGCAATATTTGTTATTGAGCTGTTAAATGCATGGGTGGCACAGATAACATGGCAGACAAACCCTCTTCCTTTCCTCACTGAGAACGAAGGCTCAGGCAAGGAGCCAGCAGCGGGAGGGACAGCCAGGGGCTTGGGACAGTCATTTTGGACCCTCTTTTTTCACCTCTTTTACCCTCAACATTTCCCCGTAGCTCAGTGGAGGGACAAGCTCCACAAACATCAGATCCAACACAATTTACCCCTCACGATCGGGCTGCCCGCACCACTCTGAGGTACCAGGGCCGTGCAGGTTTTGCCTCAGTGTTCTCGGACGAAGCCAAAGCTGTCGCCCTCCCCTTGCCCACTGCCGGCCATGATGGCGCCCGGCTCGCCTCCCTCCCCGCGCCCCGAGGGTGGCTGCGAAGACCCACGTCCCCCAC
>NW_008582905.1:0-2125 GCF_000691845.1 Merops nubicus | reverse complement strand
GTATATATATACGTACAACAAATAATATATGAATTAATCTTCGTGATTCTGGCCACCAAAAGAAACAGAACGAAGGTGTTAAAACCGTGACAACTCTAAAGAACGCGAAAATCATGGTCATCTCTCAGTGTGACATTTCTGAGCACGAAGAAAATCAGGCTTCTGAAGTTATGACAAAAATCACTAGCGTTGCTACAATACAGGGTCTTCTGGAAGGAAGAAGAGTTGATCCCAAACCCGGGAAGCTCGGCGATTCTCTTCCTCGTTTCTTTCTAAATCCTTCTTGTCCCTTTAATACAAATGAACTTTAAGCTCCCCCTGTCTTTTATTATTTAGATTCCTAGTCTTAATGACGCCAAGAGCAGCGCAAGCACACTCGCTAATAATCGTCGCGAACTGCATTTCAAAGAACCATCCCTGGAAGAAAAACACCATCGTTTAAAAAAACATAAATAGAGACTCCACCAAAAATGATAATGCGGAGTCCCTGATGATGATGGGCTTAATGCAGCTGCTGCAAAGCAGCACCTGCGTTCTAGATAAGGCTGATAACACCTCCAACAGTTACCTCCAGCTCCCCCGTCCTCCTCGGGTTTATTTTTAGATCATTCATTTAGTCAGATGGGGGGGGGGGGGAATTTTTTTTTTTTATTTATTATTTTTTTTTTTTTTTTTCCCTGATCCTTGGGGGAAAAAAAAAAAAAAAGCGAGGGAAGTGTGAACTGGTGTAAATTCGAGACGTGAGTTTATCTGTCTCGGGCCTTTAATAACAGCTCTCAGGCGGCGCGTCCCCGGGCGCTGAGATAGCCGAGATCTCCGCGGCCAGCAGTGTCCAGGGTCATCCTTTGTCCCTGTCACAATAAACAAACACTTGCTCCTCTCATGTAAATGAGCAGTGATCCGGATGCACCTTAAAACTCTGGGAGAAGTCGTTGCTTTTGAAAACGATGTTCATTTTGTCTGACACACATTACTGCATAGATCTAATGGCTGCAGAAAGGTGGCAATTTGGCGGGTAAGTATTTTCTAAGCTTTGACGAAAGTGTGCTTACGGAGTTCGAAAATGCCTGTCCCACCTCCTACCTGCCTCCTCAGCCCCAATTTTGCGCGAAAAGATTAGACAAGGCGGGATTTTCGTAAAAAAGGAGAAAAAAACAAAAAACAAAAAACCACAACCATAAAACCAAACCAACAACATGTGCGGAACCAGTGGCACAATTCACACAGCCCCGGATCGGGGACGCTGAATCAGTGCTGCTTTACCTACCGGGGATTCAACACAACTGCAATAATCTTGTCGGATAATTAGGTAAATTATACCTTGAACATTGGTAGCTTACAAGTTGTTATCAGTAATTCAAACTCTTGACAATTATGCAAATTGAGCTCAGGCTGGCGCTCGGACTTTCTCGCTTTTGCAACTTTCTTGCTTTTTCTATGATTATTTAGCCCAGAAGGCGCTGCACACTTCGGGGGGAGGGGGGCACCGGCGCTGCGCCTCCTCATGCGGATTTTAGCAAAGAACTTCTACATGTGTGGGGGGGGGAACCTCCCACCCTCCAAAAAAAATTCAACACGTGGAGGGGCTTTTTGGGGCAGTCTCGTTGCGGCGTGCGTAGGGGACGATGTCCACGCAATGACTCCCTCCCCACGGGCCAGGACTGCCCCCCGCTTCCCTAGGAGTGCTCCGGGGGCGCGTGAGGGGGTGTGCGGCTCTTTGCTGCCTCCTCACTCCTCCGCGGGAGCGGAGCGCAGCGCGGAAGGAGTGGCTTCAGGCTGCGCGCTCCCTCCTGAGTGGCTGGCGGCCGCGGCTCCCAAGCCATCCCTGGGGAGGAGTTATGATAATCCTATTGCCATTAAGGGCGTCTGGGCAGGGAAAAAAACCCGAGTGACCATAAGCGCGGGGGTTTAGTCCGTCATCTGCCTTCATGCCTGCCAACTGAGCTCCGTCCGGGGGGCAGCTCCTCTTCCCCAGCGCAGACGTGGATTTACCGCCTGGTGGGGGGGGCTGAGGTCTCGCCTGTTTTCGGCACCGCACACCTGGTTTGGACGCTGGACGCCATGTTGTGGAAACTAGCAGATAACGTCAAATATGAAGAGGACTGCGAGGTGAGAAGCGCGGGGA
>NW_008582904.1:0-3354 GCF_000691845.1 Merops nubicus | reverse complement strand
GGGTTTGACGGGCGCGCAGCGCCGCTCCCCGTGCCCTCGGCCTGCGCCGCCCACCTGACGCAGCTCCCCCGAGGCTCTGCAAGGCCGGGGACGCGTTGTTTTATCCCCGTGCAGTTCCTTCCCCCCTGTGGAGCAGAGATAAGCTGCTCAGGCGTGCTGTGGGTAGATTTGGGAGAGCTTTCGCCTGAGCACCCCTCGCTCCCCCCTTCCCCTCTCAGGATAACCCAGGTTTCTAAGCATGTGGCCCCTTAGATACCCCACAGAGAAACTGGTGCTTGGCTACAGCTTCTGGTCATCACTGCTGTGAGCAAAGCACACCTGTGGCAGCCAAACCAGAAGCAGTGCATCCCAACCCTGGTGTGTGCAAGGTAAATTTCATTCCGAAGTAGCAGAAATTACCTTTTAACCTCTAGTAATAGAAGCCAGCATTTCTTCTCCAGTTTTAACAGTGTTCAGAAATGGGGTGCAGATCCCCAGCTTCTAGAAGTCTCTGCAGTTTTCACTTTTTTTCTGTGATATAAAAGTCAGTTGCCTTTGTAAGGAATCGCCATTTACAACTCCATTTTGCCTAGAGGTTCACCAGGAGCTTCTCTACTTTGTTTACTTGAATAAATGACTGATACAAGAGGAAAGGCTGGATGCCACAAAGCCTCAGCAGTGAGCCAGATCAGATCTCCAAGGCCATTTGCAACATCCTTAAGTGGAACAGTGACTCAGAAGGCAAGTGTTCCTTCCAAAACAATGGAGAAGCTGCACCAAGAGCAGGATGTGGAATCTGGGAGTTCAGGCAGCACTTCACTCACCTGTCTGTCAAGTGAGTCACTCACATTGCAACAGCATCTAAATAACAGCCTGCATCTCCAAGGCGGCCAGCAGCAGACAAAACACTACAAGCAGAGCAGAATTATTCACTTGGCAGCCTCAAATGTTACAAAAGATTCCAGTGTCTCCACTCACACCAGCGTGACGGGGCTCTGCAGTTGAGTTTTGATGGAGAAATAATCCGTACAGAAACCTCCAGGAAACAGGACCCCACAGACCACAGGGAGATGCTTGGGCTGCCCTCGCTGCCCCTTCTGAAGTGTCGTGCCCCGAACGCCGCCGCAGGCAGCCCCACGCCGGGCACTGCTGGTGGGACAGCAGCGAGCACGGAGCGCCAGGGACGGCACAGGGCTGGGACTCCAAACGCACCCACTCCAGCTGCCACCACGGCCACTGCTCAGCACAGCCTCATCCCTGACAGATGGGGCTGCTGCGTCCATAGGCATCTCTGCTGCTGCCCTGGCTTTACTCAGAGAGCAAACACTTCCTTCTCTGGCTCGATCAGGGAACTCAAGCCATCTGACTGGGCTCAGAGAGACCTTGCAGGACACTACACTCAGCTGAGACTCTGATCAAGATCATGTGAAACACTGTGGTGAAAGTAACAAAAATGAGGCAGGACAAAGCTGAATAACAACCTGGTTTGCCCCTCCAGGAAAGTGCTTAGTGAGTGTTTCCACACTAGTGTTGCTGCCTAGGCCCCACAGGGATCCAATTCAAAGAGCTGCCCGTGGGCCTGGAGCAGACAGCTCCGGCGTTTCCCGGCTGGGCGCCCACCGGCTGCTCCGGCCACCGGCATCTCCCAACCGCGCCAGCCAGGCTGGGCTTGTTGCAGTGGATCTGGAGCAGCAAGGTGCCTAACCTCTAATTAACTGAGCCAATTTTGCTGCTCAGCCACAGTATTCTTTCTAAACAATGCTGCTAAGACTGAGCACTTCATGCCACTCAGCAGAGGTTTCATTACCCTCCACTCCACTTGCCGTGGTGTGTGATAAGCCCAGGCAGTGGATGGGAAGGCAGCAAGCCTAGCAGAATGCTGGCAGTTACCAGGAGCTCTTTGCAGTCAATCAGAATTCAGACGTGCAGACTTGAGTGCAGAGACTGTAGAGGATACAGCAAACCACTCTGGGGAGTCCAGAATTCAGGAACACAGGCAGTTCCTACTTCTTCCAGCCAGTAACCTGAACATTCGCTGTTAATGCCTTTTAAGATGCTGTTTTTCAGGAGAGCATAACTGAGACCAGCTGCAGCTGGCTAGCTGGCTGAAGCAGCACTACTGTTTGGAGGTATCAGTAGGTTAATACATAGAAAATAGACCAATAGGCTTAGAGGCACTTCATTTTCTAGATTTCTTTAAGTACCATTATTTAACTGTACCTCAATACGTAACGTTTGTAATGCGTCTTGGAATGCACTGCTCATTGTCAGTGAGGCATTGCAGACACATAGAAAGAATCTTTGGGGCTCTTGGACTCCCCCTTCTTGCTTCTTTAATCACATCCACCCTCATTTGCTACCTGCACTGCAGGCAGCTCACGCCCTCTGCAGCTCCGCTCGAATCGACCTGCCAGAAACTTCTGTCACTAAAGAGAGTGAAGTCGCAGTGAAAAGCGGATACAAGGCACACAGCGAGGCCACGCCGCTCGAGTGTAGTGTGGGGACCCAACAGATTTTGACATAAATATAAAAATAAATACATTTGGGGGAAAGCCGCCCCCCAAACTAACAACTAGCAGCTACATTGACACTGGCAAGTGTCACACAATTTTCAGGACGCTTCTTCCCTCTTAAAGAAATTTTCTACCAGCTTGTCAAATTCCTGTGAGGAATACTGCTTTAGAACACTTAAGGGAGTGAGTAAATACTGCTCTGCAAGTCCAGTTGAGAAGTGCTCACCAGCAAGAGGTGCCTGGATAACAGTGCCAGCTGCTCTTGCTGCTCCTGCCTGCTCTCCACTCAGCTCTTCCTTCCCTTTCTCTTTGCCTGTGTGACAAGTGCAGCCCTCTTCTGAGCAGAAAGACAACGCACAGTACTTCTGCTGAGGAGCATTAACACCCGTGAACTCTTCAGATTTCTCAGTAAATTTCTCTGGATTCTCATAAACAACTCCTCGGGGCACAGAATGCCAGGAAGCTCTTTTCAAGAGGGGTTCCTGCCCTTTCCTTTTGCTTTGCTGCTGTACAGACTCTTGCACAGGCTTTGGGATTTTGAGGCTGGGAAGTGCCTGGGAGGCAGGACTTAGGTATTCCTGAAAGTAAGCCTGGCACGTGCCACCCTTTACAATTGGAATGACTGAGCAAGGTTTCAGCCACTTCACAAACTCGCACAGCTCTGAAAAGGATGAGTGATCCGAGTATGGAATGGGGTGGATGTCAGGGTGGGTGACTTTTACGGGCCTGCCAGTCGGGAGGATGGCAATGGTGGGGTGCAGCATGTTCCAGCTGACGAGGCTGTCCCAGTGGATCTCGGCGACATCCACGGCACTGATTCGGCCGGCCCCCTCCTCGGTGGTGAACACGTCGGGCAGCTCCA
>NW_008582903.1:0-2482 GCF_000691845.1 Merops nubicus | reverse complement strand
TCACCAGCCACCGTGCGGATTCTGGTAGCCCCCTGCCAAGGAGATGAAATCGGGAGATGCTGCTCTGAGCTGCTGAGTTTCCCCACAGAGCATCCCCCTGTGACCACATCCAGCTGCCCCCAGAGGCGCAGTGCCCTGGGAGGTGTGCCAAGCTCTGCACAAGTGCCTCCAGCACCTGCACAGAAGAAGACCCAGCCTGCTCCTGAGCCGCTGCCACGTTTACCACGAGCTCTGCCCGCGTCCCACGTACCGGCTGTAGAAGAAAAAGGCAAATATGGGAGCAGATCCTGCAATCTGCAGCAGCCTCCAGTCGCGGATGCCGTAACTCAAGCCAGCCAAAACCATCTGCCCCATGGCAAAGCAGCAGTGAGAACCAAGCACCGCCACTGGCCGGGAGGAGACCCCAATCCATTCTGTAGCTGAGAAGAAGAATGAAGGTTCAGAGTCAGCCCTGCAAACGGTTTCCCCTCCCACAACCAAGGTGTTCCCCCCGGAGAAGTGCTCTCCTGGAGGTGAGGAGAGGACATTGGCCATCAGAGCTCTGGCACTAGCCACACACACACGTTTCAACATCATTTCTTCTCGTCAGAGCGTCCTCTTGAAGAGGACACGAGGCTCGGGTGTGTCACCTGTTTGCTGTCAGCATCCACAGAGACATTCCCTGGGGCAGAGCCGGGGCCCAAATCAATCACGTCCAGGAGCCACTGGGCTCTCTCCTTGCACCAACCTCCTGAGCTGGGCGGCTGTCTCCTTGCCCTCCTCTGAGCCCTAGCACAGGAGAGATGCTCCCCGTGGCTCTCACTCGAGGTTGAGGAGACACCAAAGTGACAAAGGACTGTGCAAACCAAGACCTATCCTCACCGTGGTGTTTTTCAAGTCATGTATGATGATTTTTATTTCTCTACAGACTTCTCCTACTGCATCTTGAGAGGCCACATCTGTCTGCCTCATGGCAAGAGCATCTTACTCACCCAAGGCCAGTATTGTCATGGTGATCCCCGACACCGAAGCCCCCACGATGCACCTGAAGGCCATGTACACATAGAAATGGGGCACAAAGGCAGTTCCTACACCGAATAAGCCCTGGAGGAAGACGGAGATTAGAATGACTGGCCGGCGGCCGATCCTGGGGAGGAAGAGGGAAGACGTGGTCAGCATGTAGAGGAACCTGGTGGAGATGGGGAAGAGCCCAGGGGGTTGCACAGTGGTTGTACCACCCTCTCCTGGAGGTGGTAAGCCTCAGACTAGACTCTGGGCTTACGTGTGAGGCACTCTGCACACACACTGTGTCCTTCTCCCTCCCACCCCCTTTGTGGCCATGTCCTCATGGGACCCGAGGACTTTGGTCAGGGTCCTGCTGGAGAGGGGAGGTGACAGAATGGACAGGGTGCAATTCCAGCTGGGCTCGGCTGCTCTGTGCACCACCAGCTTTTCACAGCCCCTGGGGAGGCCTGTGTCTCCTCACCTGTCACTTAGCAGCCCAAAGATCATGGATCCTAGGAACAGCCCCACCATGTAGACAGCCTGGGAGACGTCGTTCAGGTACTTCCTATCACACACCAGGTCAAACTGGGGGGAGGAAACACAGCTGCTTTTGTTCTGAAGAGGCTTCAGATGCTTTCTGATCCCACCTCCCGGGACCTGAGTCCCTGTGGTACGCACACAGCACAGAAGTCAGAGGTGGGACAAGCCCATGGGGTACTCAGTAGTGCCCCTCTCTTGAGCAGTGGGACCTGCAGGACTCCACCCACAGCCCAAGCACCCCAAAGGAGTCTCCTAATTGACAAATTTTGCTTCAAGTGGGACTGGGGACAGAACTCTCAGCAGCTTGCTTCCTCCTAGGCTGCCTGCCCTCCCAGAGAGAAAGGGTGAGGAGCACAGTGCTGAGTCCTGGGCCAAGCAATGTCTCGTACAAGAGGTGTTGTGCAACTGCCAGCGGCCAGAGGGCAGCTACAGAAAGAGGCACATCGGGAGATCACGTCTAAGAAATAGAGCTCAGAAAGCACTGAAAGAAGTTTAACACTGCTTGCTGGAGCCCTGGTTGGTGTCGCTGAAGCTCCTGTTGACCATCAGATGTGTGGCTTTGCAAGCTTCCCTCCACTCATCACACCTAGCACCTCCACACAGGGCGAGGAGCAGTGAGGAACCCGGCTCTTTGTGACAGCCCTGAGCTGGAGTCGTGACATCGAGGCAGAAAGCCCAGAGCTGCTGCACACTAATAGCTCCCCAGCATCACGAAACCGGGTGCTGAGCCCTGCCTCCCAAAAGGTCCCACCAGGAGTGGTTACCCTCTCCCCTTCCTCTGGCCCTGCTGGCATCTGCCTTCCATCCTGCTTGCAGGCAGCCCCTCCAGAAGCACACCCGGGGGGCTGGGCAGTGGAGCCAAGCTCCTCCAAAGCCCACCCGAGGCAAACCTCGGCCCAGCTCAGCCCCGCCGAGGCCGACGCCGGCTTGGCCTCCCTCCCGTCCCGGCAGAGGGGTG
>NW_008582902.1:0-3732 GCF_000691845.1 Merops nubicus | reverse complement strand
GCTGTGGATCCCTGGAAGTTGTCTCCCTGGGCTTGATCCTGGAAATCTCTGACCCCCTCTGTGGCCCAGTGAGCAGCATCCTCCAGCAGATGTTCTGTGCAGTAGAAGGAGTTGTGCAGACGTGGCAGATTCTTATTTCTGTGTATGATTTGTTTTTACCTGTGTCTCCTACTTCTCTAAGTGTTCTGGAATGTACTAGTTTCCTTCAGTGAAATAATTCCAGGTTTTATATATTCATTGAAAGGTGGATTTTAGCAGTTTAAAATGCAATGTCATCCATCAAAACTCTTCTCTCCTCTTCAGCTATCTTTATATTTAATTGAGTTTGTTCTTCTTTTTTTTCCCCTTGGCAGCCTGAAGCATCACCAGGGTCATATTGTCCAGGATTTCAAAGAGAGCCATCGTTTATCTTTGTGGATACAAGCAAAGGGACAATGGTGTCCCCACCATCTGCTCGGGCTGCTTGAGAACAGTCTTCTGTGCAAATGGCATGAAAGGTAATTTAACCCCAGAAGGTGCCCACAGAGCTTCAGTTCTGTTTAGAGTTGTCTCTTTGCCAGTCTAAAAATAAATCATGCTGAACAACAACAAAAAAAACCCCTTCTTCTTTCTCAGTTTAAAGAGGAGCTCACCAGAGGAGCTAATTGCAGCTAATTTCACTAGCAGGAGGTTGGTTGGTTTCTTTCTAGTATTTTTTTTTCAAGTGGCAAAGAGCTTTTCTGGGATAAATGGAAGCTGCCTTATAATTGTCTTTGTTGCTGAGGGAGGCTGTTGGTTTGCAGTGTGCAGAACAGGAGATAACCAGAGTGGTGCTCAGTGCTGGGAGAGGCACCTTCAGCACAGCAAATGCAGCTCTGCCCTCAGCCCTGTGGTATTTCCCTTTGCCAGCCCCTGTGATTTAAAGAGGAAAGTACCTGGGTTAGTAAGCAAGAAGGTGTTTGGTTGAGGTTTTTTTTTGTCCCAGAGGGATATTCCATCCTGATATTGATGAGTGTGTTCTCTGGCTGCTCTTTCTCAAAGCCTCTTTTGGTAGTAGTTTCCCTCTCTGGTCCCAGTGAAACCTTTAAAAATGCTTTTAAAGGCTTTTAAGATTTCACTGCCAGTAAAAATAGAATAGCAGCTGTAAAATGTGTGTGTGTGTATATAAATACATACATTAAAAAATATATAAACACAAAATATACCCATATATATTAAAAAAGCAGCAAGAAAAGAGAACAATAATTCCTTTCTAAATTTCAATACATATTTTAGGATAGAAAAGCAGAGCCTCATATTCATCTCCCTGTCCCTGGTTTTGCAGCTCCTCTTGGGTGTGGTGGTTAAACTCAGGGCTAGGAAGAGCAGAGTTTTGGTGCTGCCCCACAGCTTTAACCTCTGCAAGATCTTCTGCCAGCTCCTGTCCTGATTTCTTCAGTTCCCCTCACTGCAAATGAAGCAGTTTCTGACTCCTTCCTGCTCCCTGGCTGGTTGTGCTCTGTGGTGGCTCAGGTGGGTCCAAGGTTTGAGACCATCCTCTTGCCTAGGTGAGGGGTCAGGTGAGATGCTGCAGAGCACAGCCTCTGGGATGCTGTGGCTGTGCCTGCTGCTGTGGCAGGAGGAGGAGGAGATGGGTTCTAACCTCTGCTTGTCAGAGAGCTTGTTGGGAGAGCTGAGGGCACGTGGGAATAGCAGCAGCAGAACAGAATCTGCATTCAAGAAATGGACTTGGGTTGAAGCAGCAGTGGGGATCGTGTGGCTGAGCTGGGGTTGTGGCTGAATTAGCTGCACTGGTCTAGATCACCTAGGAAAATATACCTGGGCTGCACCCCCAGCAGCATGGGCAGCAGGGAGGGAAATTTTGGATGCTGAGGGTGGTGAGATGCTGGCCCAGGCTGCCCAGAGAGGTGGTCACTGCCCCATCCCTGGAACCATCCCAGGGGAGGTTGGACACAACTCTGAGCACCCTGCTCTAGCTGGGGATGTCCCTGCTCCCTGCAGGGGGTTGGATGAGGTGACCTTTGAAGGTCTCTTCCAACCCAAACTATTCTGTGATTCTATGAAATAAATTTTGGACACAAAAAGTTGTTGTATTTAACTCTGAAAGGGTATGTGGCCTTCATGGTAGCACAGCTTTTGCTCCAGCTTAACAACATAAGCCTGATTCATGTTTTTATTGAACATTTTCACTTAGATTTTTCTTTTTTTTTTTGAAACAGAAGAGGTGGAACATGACAGATTTGAAAATGTTTTATATAGCTTTCAACAAGAAGCAATTTATAGCAACCTGGAGTTACATAACTTCTAACTCCACTTTTTTTCCTGGCATGATTTAGATAGATCTGGTGCTTTCACAATAATTCAAAGGAATATGCAATCAGTCAATCCATCTTACCTATTTTAAGCATTTCCAAGGAGCCATCACTATAGATTCCGGGCTCTAAATCTGAATAAAAGTGACAGTTTGCCATAAACATGTATTTTGCAAAATATCAGGAAGGAAAATGGCTTTATTCCTTCATGAAATGGAGACTTCCTCAAATGAAGGGATCCCAGAGTGCTGCTCATTGTATTCCCTTTGCAATTAGTGGTGATTTGTGCAGGTCCTTTGGGACAAACTGTCACAGGAAGATGATGGGTCTGGTCTCCAGCAATAGACTTTGTGTAGATCTGCAAGACCCCCACGATTCTCAGAAAGATAACATCTAATTACCTTTTGGTAATTGCATTGGCCTAGATATAGGACAAACAAACACAACAAGATTTTTCACAGAGAAACCTTTAGGATAATCTAAGAGGACATCTAGGAACTCATCCAGATGGCTTCAGAATAATTCTAGCCAGAGGTATTTTGAATAATATCATAAAATAGTTCATTCCAATAATTTTGCAATATTGTTCACATGAACCGTTGGGCTTTTAATTAAGTGAATAATTCATGAACATTCATTTAAAGGAATTTAATCAAGGCATCTGCTGAATATTAGCACAATTCATCCAGTTTTGCCTGTGGTACCATCAGAGCAATGCCTCAGTCTCAGCTTGTACCTCTGTGCTGTTTGGATGTTTGGGTTTTTGCATCATTTGAGCTCACAGGGAAACCAGGGAGAATAAAGTTGTCAGATAGGGCAGAATTAGGTGCTTGTCTGGGAGATATATATATAAAAACAAAAACAAACCAAACAAAAGAAAAGCAGACTAAGCTGAGAAAAGCATGAGGACAAGTACAAGTCAAGAGCTAGCAACCTGGAGTGGATGGAGAAACAAGAGTATCAGACAGAAAAGCCCTTTTCTCAGGAATATTCTCTGCTTTTGACTACCTTAGCACATCTACTGAAAATCTTTAAATGTTCACTCCTTGTTCATGGTTCTTCCACATCCTAGAGTAGATTGTCAGAGTTTTTGTGCACTTTTTCCATCCACGGGAAGGTTTTACTGGGAAGAAGAGGAGTATTAATAGAAGAGATTGGAATTAGCTGGAGCTTTTTTAAGGGCAGGGGCTGCTACTGTAATTCAAACCAACAGCTTCCACAACAGATGGAAATCTCTGCTACTTTTGAGCTAACAGAAAGACTTCTGCAAGACCCTTCTAGTGTTCCCTGAATTATTGAAGTCATGGCCGTTTGTGAGCTCAGTTTATCTCCAGTCTCTCCAAAGGTACATGGCAGTTCTGTATATTGTTGTTGATTTTGTACTGAGCAATGTATCATTATTAGAGTCACAGAAAGCAGGAATTTGAGACTAGGAGGGATT
>NW_008582901.1:625-825 GCF_000691845.1 Merops nubicus | reverse complement strand
CCCCTCTTCCACCCCTCCCCTGCTTGATTTCTCATGCAGTTTGGGAAATCCACCTCCTGCCCACCCAGCCTGGACCCCTCCCTCCTTTGTTGGCGACCAGCTCTGGCTGCAGGACCCCCGAGGAGGGGGACACATCCTGTTCCCCACTACCCCCATCCTCTGCCGTGACCCCGCCGGGTTGTCCTGCTCCTCTACCTTTT
>NW_008582901.1:264-489 GCF_000691845.1 Merops nubicus | reverse complement strand
GGTGACAGTGCCAGCCAGGGTGCTGGGCATCACTTCGGTGGCCGAGGGGTCCCTGGTGACGGGCTCGGGGCTGTCAGAGCCCACCAGGGATGGGCTGTGTGTTGTCCAGCGAGGGTGGAGGTCTGCCAGGAGGGAGGGGAAAGGAAGGGGAACGATGAGTCTCGCAGCCATGCCTCGTAGCAGGCTGTGCTGAAGAGAGAAAGGTCTCTGCAAGGGTCTTCTCCA
>NW_008582901.1:0-242 GCF_000691845.1 Merops nubicus | reverse complement strand
ACCCCCTCGTCCCCAGCTTTGTCCTTCCAAAACACCTCATCCCCTGGCCCCTAGACAGCATTGGCCTCCCCGATGCCCAAAACAAGCTGAAGTCAGGTGAGTGATGGTGCCTGGTCATGGCTTTGAAAGCTTTCCATTCCCCACATGGGGTTTGCTCGAGTCCTGCAGCTCTTCCCACCACATGCCAGCTGCAGGTTGAGCCCAGGGCTCCCATTGCTGGTACCCAAGCTCAGAGAAGCAGC
>NW_008582900.1:0-276 GCF_000691845.1 Merops nubicus | reverse complement strand
CCCCCCCCCTTTTTTCCCCCCCCCCCCCCCCCTTTTTGTGGCCACCTGCCTGTCCTCTGTGGCTACCTGGCCCTGGCCCCTCTGGCAGGATCGACGCCAGCGTGGAGGACGCTCAGCTGAACGTGGAGGCTGCTCACGGGGAGATCCTCAAATATTTCCAGTCTGTCACCTCCAACCGGTGGTTGATGATCAAGATCTTCCTCGTGCTCATCGTCTTCTTCATCGTCTTCGTCGTCTTCTTGGCCTGAGCTTCCTCCTCTTCCTCCTCCTCCTCCT
>NW_008582899.1:0-3853 GCF_000691845.1 Merops nubicus | reverse complement strand
AAAGAGTAAGATTTAGTTGGGGGTTTGTTGGGGTTTTTTTTTTGTTTTCTTAGGGAAAAATTTCTCATTGTTTGTTGACTCTTATGTCTAAGCAGCTGTAAAACCACAGGGGTTCTCAAAATGTGTTCCTTGATACTACCTGTGGAATAATTTATTTTTTTAATGAGAAACTACCTCCAAAAGCAGATAGGAAACATAACTAGGGGGTCATGGGAATAAATAAATTTTCTCTGATTTTGTTCTGATCTGATTTGATCACAGTGGTGGCTCTCTCAAAATGCTGCTTTCTATAAGCTGAGGTAACCATGCAGATGTAATACTCCAAAGGCACATTTATCTATCATTACCATAACAAAGTGGTTTTGGTTTCAAGGTACCAATTTACAACTTTTCTATTAGCTTTAAAAATTCTGTCTCTCTCCCTTAAAAATAGTCATTTATGAACTATTCACCGTTAAGGGCATACCTATTCACTGTGGCCTTACCTATGACAGCTTATCAATGAAGGAATGGGAACAATCTCAAAGCCCATGGCACTGTCTGGAAGAGGATGGTGTCAGATTGAAAGGCCCCAGGTGTGTCTCAGCATACTGCCTATTTCTCAGAAAAAACAGCATTTTATTCTGAGAGCCTGCACACCAGAACCATCGTATCTCTGTTTCCATCAGTCCTCCACAGTAGAGAAAGTAAGAGTAGTGGCAGCACAGAGGCTCCTGCAGTTGTCAGGACTGCCAGATGACTTCACTGTTAGTGCAGAAGTGACAATGCTTCTGCCATACCTTCACCATGGCAGCGTTTGGCATCCTTGCTTATATTGCTCCTAATCCAATTAGTACTCATTGCAGCTTCCAGGGATGGCAGGGGCTCTGGCTGCCCCTGTGGGCTGGCAGGACCGCGTGGAGTGGCAGCATCCACCACCTAAAACTTTCTTTCCTCTCTCCCTGTAGTGTTCCTGGCATCTATCAATTGAAGGGCTTTTTTTCTGGTTTTCCTACATGGATGAAAATGGGTGGAGGCCTCTACCTGACACAACACGGAATGAGTGCATCCCATCAGTTAAATCACCGCTGCGCCACAGGGCAGGGTAAGTGCTCCAAAGTGTGCTGCACATCCTTCCACGCACCTCCGAACACCTCAGCTCCTCCTGCAGGGAGTTCCGCCGGCAGCTCCCTGGATACAACCCCATTACACTGTGCAACCGACCGCCTCCCTGCCTAGCTGCTCATCCAGCGAGGTGCAGATCTGGCCCATTTCGGACAGTGCTGCACCCAGCTGAATAGTCACGGGTGATGGCAGAAACAGCCCCGCGCCTTACAGACGGCACGCAGAACGAGGCGGTAACGGGGACGCGGCGGAAGGGGCGGGGCCGGGACGCGGGGGGACCCGTCGCTGCCCCGGAAGGCTCCGCGGAGCAGGTCTGGAAATGGTGCTGCTGAGCGTCCCGCTCTGGGTCCGCAGGCGCCTCTCCGACCGCTTCTGGAGGGTGCAGGAGGTGCTGAAGTATGCGCGGGTGAGTGTCCCCGCCCTGCCCGGGGCGCGGGCGGCAGCTCGTCCTCCCCGGGTCTGGGCACGGGCGGCCTGCCGTGAGGGTGTCCGGGTGTCCGCATGCCCTTCCCCAGCAGAGGGAAGTCAGGCGGCGAGCAGCACAGTGGCCCTGGAAAGGTGGAGGGCCCGTGAACTCTGTAGTGGAGGAAACACGAGCACTACAGGCAGAGCAGTCTGTAAATCCAGCCCTCTGTCCAGGTGTCGGTTGTGGGAAGATGATTTTTGTGGTTGCTTTCTCCCTGGAACCACAGCCTACAGTGTGTCTGATCTGGGCTCCCTAAGGGACTGAAATTTTTCAGCCTGCTCTAAAGTTTCAGCCTCACGTTTCCCATGCCTTAACACAAGGAAAGAATATTTGCATCATATGCCAGCTGAGGGCTTAGCTGATGTTCGTGAAGTATTTTGTGACCCTTGTTATGAAGAGTTGTGAAATGGAAGTGAACATATATTAATATTAGTGAAGCGTTTGACAGCCTTAAAGGTAGCTGAACAAAACTGTCTGGTTTTTCTTTCAGCATTTTCGTGGGAGGAAGAACCGCTGCTACAAGCTGGCTGTGCGGAGTGTTCGGAGAGCTTTTGTGAAGTCTACAAGAGCCAGAAGAGAGAAGAAGAGATTCCTAAGAGCGGTAAAGAGCAAAACGTTACATGTTCACATTAAAAAGGGGGAAGAACAGGACTGAAATGTCCTTCCTGGGAGGGTTCTTTCAAAATGTTTTTCCAGTGGGTGAAAAATAGTATTTTAGGGTAAGTGCAGTCCCTCCATGGCCTGAAATAGCTCACATTCTGAACTTCATACATCTATATGTTGTACTGAGAAGACTGTAGGCCTGAAAATGTTGTATTTACTAAGTCAGAGCAGATCAGCATGACAAAAACGTTTATATGTGAAGTATTTCATCATCTAAGATGCTTATTTTTATGTTTTCTAGCTCTGGATCACTAGAATTGAAGCAGCTTCTCTTGAACATGGTTTGAAATACTCGTCTTTCATAAGCTATCTGTTTAAGGTAAGGATGGTGCTTTATGAGTCATTACTTTGAAACAAGAAATTGAAGAAAGTCTCTGAAAAAGGTCTTCTAAAGTGGCAAGTAAATTAATTTTGTAAAACTGGAATTTTTCAAGTAAGTGTAGTCTGAAAAACACATCAAAGAGTTGCTGGTTACTGTTTGATTGAAGCTGTGTCGAGCTGCTTGTTCTGTCCCCAAAACTTTCACTGCACACCTTAAGAATGCAACCTGTGAAATGCTTTTACATGTGTCACTCCTGTGGGCATTAAGTGACAGCTGCTTTTCCTGCTACTTCAAAAAAAAAAGTAAAAAATACAAAGCTTGGGTTAACAAGAACAGCCCTAAGAGGTCTCTGCTTGTTACCAGCCTGTGTTTCAGTGAGTGTGGACCGTGCAGTCGGTGCTGTTGTCTCTTGTTCTTAAACACACTGGGGAATTGGTTTTAATTTCCTGATACTGCCACTGTAACATTAAAACATGTTTTTCTTGGCCTATAAAAAGGTAGCATTTCTGCTTCTTGAGGTAGAACTATGTATAAATTTATAACCTGTAACACGTGGCCTTCCACAAAATAAGAGATTTTTCTTCAGCTCTTGGTTTCTACCAGAAAGACTTAGAGAAAGTCAGTGAACAAATTTTATGCAATGTGTTAATGGGACACCCATGGCTGACTAGTCACATCTGACAGTGCTCTAGCAGATCCAAAATTGTAGAAAATATTGTAGTTTGCCTTAAGACCTTGGGGAATGGCGTTGTTGGTTAAATACTGTGATTTTTAGGAACAACTTTTCTTGCGTTTAGTCCCAGGTGGAGCTGAACCGGAAGGTGATCGCCGATTTGGCTATTTACGAGCCAAAGACATTCAAGTCCCTGGCTGCCTTAGCCCAGAGGAGGAGACAGGAAGGCTTCCTGGCTGCCCTGGGAGATGGGAAGGAACCCGAGGGGATCTTCTCACGCATCGTGCACCACTACTGATGCTAACGGAGCCTGCGGATGCGCACCATAAACGGGGACTCGTGCTGCAAAAGGAACGTGCTCTTGGGCTGCAGCCGGGAGCAGAATCCTCTGCGGGTGGTCCTGAGAGGACGGGCTGGGGCCGGGCACGGAGCTTTTCCCGTTTTATTGTCACTGAAGGGTGTTTGCTGAGGAGCCGCGCAGCGGTGAGCCAGGCCCGCCGCGGTGCCGGCGCTGACAATGCGCCCGGCGCAGGCGCTCCCCCTGCTGCGGAGCCCTCTAATAAAGACTTTTGTTCGTTCGCTTGCGGGTCTGTTCGGCAGCTGCTGCTGGAGGAACGCGGCAGTG